>NW_027008259.1:68243-75743 GCF_036934945.1 Oncorhynchus masou masou | reverse complement strand
CATAGCAACAATTAGACTGAGCTATCTAGTTACAGGAACATAGCAACAATTAGACTGAGCTATCAACAATTAGACGGTAACAAAAGAGAAACGTACACACTGCTCGTGCTCGTATAACTTTTTGCCTTACATGTTGCGTTTAAATGTTTTGTTCAGTGATCGCAAATCTAGGTGGAGGTATGGGGTCAGAGCATGACACTGTGGCTTGGTGGTTATCGAGGGGGAGTGTTGGGGTCAGAGCATGACACTGTGGCTTGGTGGTTATCAAGGGGGAGTGTTGGGGTCAGAGCATGACACTGTGGCTTGGTGGTTATCGAGGGGGAGTGTTGGGGTCAGAGCATGACAATGTGGTATTTCACACGAGGCTTGGTGGTTATCAAGGGGGAGTGTTGGGGTCAGAGCATGACACTGTGGCTTGGTGGTTATCGAGGGGGAGTGTTGGGGTCAGAGCATGACAATGTGGTATTTCACACCGAGGCTTGGTGGTTATCGAGGTGGAGGTATGGGGTCAGAGCATGACACTGTGGCTTGGTGGTTATCGAGGGGGAGTGTTGGGGTCAGAGCATGACAATGTAGTATTTCACACCGAGGCTTGGTGGTTATCGAGGTGGAGGTATGGGGTCAGAACATGACAATGTGGTATTTCACACCGAGGCTTGGTGGTTATCGAGGGGGAGTGTTGGGGTCAGAGCATGACACTGTGGCTTGGTGGTTATCGAGGGGGAGTGTTGGGGTCAGAGCATGACACTGTGGCTTGGTGGTTATCGAGGGGAGTGTTGGGGTCAGAGCATGACACTGTGGCTTGGTGGTTATCGAGGGGGAGTGTTGTGGTCAGAGCATGACCATGTGGCTTGGTGGTTATCGAGGGGGAGTGTTGTGGTCAGAGCATGACACTGTGGCTTGGTGGTTATCGAGGGGGAGTGTTGGGGTCAGAGCATGACCATGTGGCTTGGTGGTTATCGAGGGGGAGTGTTGGGGTCAGAGCATGACCATGTGGCTTGGTGGTTATCGAGGGGGAGTGTTGGGGTCAGAGCATGACACTGTGGCTTGGTGGTTATCGAGGGGGAGTGTTGGGGTCAGAGCATGACAATGTGGCTTGGTGGTTATCGAGGGGGAGTGTTGTGGTCAGAGCATGACCATGTGGCTTGGTGGTTATCGAGGGGGAGTGTTGTAAAGATTTTTTTGTAGTGATAGACGAACTGTTGTCATTCACAGTGGAAGCAAAAAAAGGACTTGACTTTCTGTGTCATGAAAAGATAATAACATAAAACAGCATCTGGGGACATAACAACTACGAAATGACACATATGGTATCAAGTAGTAACCAGAAAAGTGTAAAAAAAAACAAAATATATGTTATATTCTTCAAAGTAGCTACCCTTTGCCTTGATGACAGCTTTGCACACTTTTGGCATTCTCGCAGCTATTCTCTCAACCAGCTTCACATGGAATGCTTTTCCACCAGTCTTTGAAGGAGTTCCAACAAATGTTTAGCACTTGTTGGCGGCTTTTCCTTCCTCTGCGGTCCAACTCATCCCAAACCATCTCAATTGGGTTGAGGTCAGGCGATTGTGGAGGCCAGGTCCTCTGTTGCAGAACTCCATCACTCTCCTTCTTGGTCAAATAGCCCTTACACAGCCTGGAGGTGTGTTGTGTCATTGTCCTGCTGAAAAACAAATGATAGTCCCACTAAGCACACACCAGATGGGATGGAGTATCGTTGCAGAATGCTGTGGTAGCCATGCTGGTTCAGTGGGCCTTGAATTCTAAATAAATGACAGACAGTGTGGCCAGCAAAGCCCCCCCCCCCACACCATCACACCTCCTCCATGCTTCATGGTGGGAACCACATGCAGAGATAATCTGTTCACCTACTCTGCGAATCACAAAGACACGGTGATTGGAACCAAAAATCTAAAATTTGGACTCATCAGATCAAAATACAGATTTCCACCGGTCTAATGTCCATTGCTCGTGTTTCGTGGCCAAAGTAAGTCTTCTTATTATTGGTGTCCTTTAGTAGTGGTTTCATTGCAGCAATTTGACTATGAAGGCCCAATTCTCCTCTGAACAGTTGATGTTGAGATGTGTCTGTTACTTGAACTCAGTGAAGCATTTATTTGAGCTGTAATTTCTGAGTCTGGTAACTCTAATGAACTTCTCCTCTGCAGTAGAGGTAACTCTGGGTCTTCCTTTCCTGTGGTGGTCCTCATGAGAGACAGTTTCATCATAGCGCTTGATGGATTTTGCGACTGCCTTGAAGAAACTTTTGAAGTTCATGACATTTTCCGGACTGACAGAGCTTCATGTCTTAAAGTCATGATGGAAATGCATTTATTTTTGCTTGTTTGAGCTGTTCTTGCCATAATATGGACTTGGTCTTTTACCAAATAGGGCTATATTCCTTATGCCACCTCCACTTTGTCACAACACAATTGATTGGCTCAAACACATTAAAACCTCTTAAGGATCAGCCCCTTTAAAAAAAAAAATGTTTGGCCTAAAATGTCATACCCAAATCTAACTGTCTGTAGCTCAGGACCTGAAGCAAGGATATGCATATTCTTGATACCATTTGAACGGAAACACTTGGAAGTTTGTGGAAATGTGAAAGGAATGTAGGAGAATATAACACATTGGATCTGGTAAAAGATAATACAAAGAAATAAATGTTTTTTTTCTGTACCGTCATCTTTAAAATGCAAGAGAAAGGCCATAATGTATTATTCCAGCTGAGGTGAAATTTTGATTTTGGCCACGAGATGGCAGCAGTGTAAAAGAAATGTTTAAGGCTGATCCAATGAACCATTGCATTTCTGTTCAAAATGTTGCATCAAGACTGCCCAAATGTGCCTAATTTGTTTATTAATAACTTTTCAAGTTTTCAAGTTTATAACTGTGCACTCTCCTCAAACAATACAATGGTATTATTATCACTGTAATAGCTAGAATTTGGACAGAGAATTTAAGGTTTCTGCCAATATCAGATATGTCCATGTCCTGGGAAATGTTACTTACAACCTCATGCACATCGCATTAGCCTACGTTAGCTCAACAGTCCCGTGGGGAACCCACCGATCCTGAAGAAGTTTTAAGAAGGAAAGAAATTCCACATATTAACTTTTAACAAGGGACACCTGTTATTTGAAATCCATTCCAGGTGACTACCTCATGAAACTGGTTGAGAGAATGCCAAGAGTGTGCAAACGTTGTCATCAAGGTAAAGGGTGAGGTACTTAAATATAAAACATGATTCCAAATGTTATTTTACAGTTGTGATGTCTTCACTCTTATCCACCCTTCAATGAGTAGATGTGCCCAATCTTTTGTCTGGTACAGTACATATTTTTTATATATCTTTTTTTACATGCATGTCCAGGTTTTTCCCCCTGTGGATTAACTGTGGTGCCCTGACCTCTAGTATTTCTGTGACAGAATCCTTAAATCCTGATTCAATCTGTACAAATCCTCTTAACAGTGTCACAGCTTCCCTTGAAAGCAGAGATCCTACATCAAAGGTGTACAGAGCACAATGGCAATCAGAACAAGCTGCTCTGCCGCCATCTACAAAGGTTCTCTGTAGTAGCTCTGTCAGTTTCAACACAGTAATCAGTAGACACTCTCCAGGGTCTAGTCTCTCTCCAGGGTCTAGACTCTCTCCAGGTTCTAGTCTCTCTCCAGGATCTAGACTCTCTACAGGGTCTAGTCTCTCTCCAGGGTCTAGTCTTTCTCCAGGGTCTAGTCTTTCTACAGGGTCTAGACTCTCTCCAGGGTCTAGTCTTCTACAGGGTCTAGACTCTCTCCAGCGTATAGTCTCTCTCCAGGGTCTAGTCTCTCTCCAGGGTCTAGACTGGTGTGTCTGGTATATCAGTATAAAGCTGTCAGACAGACAGACAGACTGGGCTGGCTGGTATATCAGTACAAAGCTGTCAGACAGACAGACAGACAGGACTGGGCTGGCTGGTATATCAGTATAAAGCTGTCAGACAGACAGACAGACAGGACTGGGCTGGCTGGTATATCAGTACAAAGCTGTCAGACAGACAGACAGGACTGGGCTGTCTGGTACATCAGTATAAAGCTGTCAGACAGACAGACAGGACTGGGCTGGCTGGTATATCAGTATAAAGCTGTCAGACAGACAGACAGGACTGGGCTGGCTGGTATATCTAAAGATTTATATTAATAATTTAAGAGAGAGAGACAGAGAGAGAGAGAGACAGAGAGAGAGAGAGAGACAGAGAGACAGAGAGAGAGAGAGAGAGAGACAGAGAGAGAGAGAGAGACAAAGACAGAGACAGAGAGAGAGAGAGAGAGAGAGAGAGAGAGAGAGAGACAGAGAGAGAGAGAGACAGAGACAGAGAGAGAGAGAGAGAGAGAGAGAGAGAGACAGAGAGAGAGAGAGAGAGAGAGAGAGAGAGAGACAGAGACGGAGACAGAGAGAGAGAGAGAGAGAGAGAGAGAGAGAGAGAGAGAGAGTGTGGGGGGTGGAGGATGACAAAACAGAGAAATTGGTTGAGCTCTGAGTTTGTTATATTGACAAAACATTTACAACAAGGCTTGATCAATGTTTGAATGTTCAAAGGTTTCAGGGCTTAAAGTAGAAAACAGACCGATGTCACTGAAGTGACTGTCGAGGAAAAGGACCAGGGCTGGAAGACTTGATCTCTTATCTGTTTATTACCATTAAAACCAACCTTGTTTAAGTTTCATAATACGTTTACACAACAGTTGAATGGCTCCATGGATGCCAGCGCTTGTTCGTTTTTCTTTCGATTGGTTAAGTGTCGCTTCTCTTTGATGTGATGTATAGAACCAGGATGTGTCTGGAAGATGGGAGGTGGCTGGGAGGTGGGATGTATAGAACCAGGATGTGTATGGGAGGTGGGATGTATAGAACCAGGATGTATAGAACCAGGATGTGTCTGGGAGGTGGGATGTATAGAACCAGGATGTGGCTGGGAGGTGGGATGTATAGAACCAGGATGTGTCTGGGAGGTGGGATGTATAGAACCAGGATGTGGCTGGGAGGTGGGATGTATAGAACCAGGATGTGTCTGGGAGGTGGGATGTATAGAACCAGGATGTGGCTGGGAGGTGGGGTGTATAGAACCAGGATGTATAGAACCAGGATGTGGCTGGGAGGTTGGATGTATAGAACCAGGATGTATAGAACCAGGATGTGGCTGGGAGGTTGATGTATAGAACCAGGATGTATAGAACCTGGATGTGTATGGGAGGTGGGATGTATAGAACCAGGATGTGGCTGGGAGGTTGGATGTATAGAACCAGGATGTGGCAGGGAGGTTGGATGTATAGAACCAGGATGTATAGAACCTGGATGTGTATGGGAGGTGGGGTGTATAGAACCAGGATGTGGCTGGGAGGTGGGATAGAACCAGGATGTGGCTGGGAGGTGGGGTGTAAACCAGGATGTGGCTGGGAGGTGGGGGTGTATAGAACCAGGATGTGGCTGGGAGGTGGGATGTATAGAACCAGGATGTGGCTGGGAGGTGGGATGTATGTGGCTGGGAGAACCAGTCTGTGGCTGGGAGGTGGGATGTATAGCACCAGGATGTGGCCGGGAGGTGGGGCCATCTCGTAGGGGTTCTGGTTATTATGGTATGCACGTAGTGTGAGCAGAGGAAAGCCTCCGATGATTGGCTGATAGTGAGGTATCGATATCTGTCAACCAGCCAGCTGGCTCCATTAGGTTGAATAGGACCGGAGGAGCAGAGAGGAGAGGAGATGAGAGGAGAGCAAATAGACTAAAGAGGAGAGGACAAGGGAGGAGAGATGGAGGAGAGGAGAGGAGAGGACAAGGGAGGAGAGAGGAGAGGAGAGGAGAGGAGAGGAGAGGGAGAGGAGAGGAGAGGAGAGAGGAGAGGAGAGGAGAGGAGAGGAGAGGAGAGGAGAGGAGAGGAGAGGACAAGGGAGGAGAGAAAGGCTGCTGAGTCTCTGTAATGTTCATTGTCTATGCCGTCATCAGCAGAGTCTGTTACTATACTGAGACTCTAGACAGTCCTCTATCATCAGGGTCTGTTACTATACTGAGACTCTAGACAGTCCTCTATCATCAGGGTATGTTACTATACTGAGACTCTAGACAGTCCTCCATCATCAGGGTCTGTTACTATACTGAGACTCTAGATAGTCCTCTATCAGCAGAGTATGTTACTATACTGAGACTCTGGACAGTGCTCTGTCATCAGGGTATGTTACTATACTTAGACTCTAGACAGTCCTCTATCATCAGGGTATGTTACTATACTGAGACTCTAGACAGTCCTCTATCAGCAGAGTCTGTTACTATACTGAGACTCTAGACAGTCCTCCATCATCAGGGTCTGTTACTATACTGAGACTCTGGACAGTCCTCCATCAGCAGAGTCTGTTACTATACTGAGACTCTAGACAGTCCTCTATCAGCAGAGTCTGTTACTATACTGAGACTCTAGACAGTCCTCTGTCATCAGGGTCTGTTACTATACTGAGACTCTAGACAGTCCTCTATCATCAGGGTCTGTTACTATACTGAGACTCTAGACAGTCCTCTATCATCAGGGTATGTTACTATACTGAGACTCTGGACAGTCCTCTATCATCAGGGTCTGTTACTATACTGAGACTCTGGACAGTCCTCTGTCATCAGGGTATGTTACTATACTGAGACTCTAGACAGTCCTCTATCATCAGGGTCTGTTACTATACTGAGACTCTGGACAGTCCTCTATCATCAGGGTCTGTTACTATACTGAGACTCTAGACAGTCCTCTATCATCAGGGTCTGTTACTATACTGAGACTCTGGACAGTCCTCTGTCATCAGGGTATGTTACTATACTGAGACTCTGGACAGTCCTCTATCAGCAGAGTCTGTTACTATACTGAGACTCTAGACAGTCCTCCATCATCAGGGTCTGTTACTATACTGAGACTCTAGACAGTCCTCTGTCATCAGGTTATGTTACTATACTGAGACTCTAGACAGTGCTCTATCTCTAGAGAGAGAGCGAGAGAGAGAGAGAGAGAGAGAGAGAGAGAGAGAGAGGGGTGGAGAGATGAGATGGAGACAGATGAACAGAGAAAGATAGAGAGGCACCCAGCAGTTAGAGTCCTCAGCCCACTGACACCCTTATCAGACCACAGCAACATCACACTCTACCTGAACAGAGCAATACTCAATCATGAATCATCGAAGCCAACAGAACTGAGTAATATTAAGAAATGCTGTAGATGGAAGGAAAGTAGTTTGGAAATCTACCAAAAAACAATTAGGCAACTAATTCAATCCCTTTTAGACATTTTCCTGGATAAAACGTTCCACTGTAACAGTGGCAGTAGATCAGCTTCCCTATCAAATCTAAAACTGTCAAATAGAGAACTGAAGAAAGAAACTGCAAAAACTGTTCAACCAACAACATAGAGACCCAGAAAACCAGACAGAAAGACAAAGAAAGACAGATAGAGAGAGACAGATAGACACAGGGAGACAAAGACA
>NW_027008259.1:48243-65743 GCF_036934945.1 Oncorhynchus masou masou | reverse complement strand
CTACATTACTACATTACCACAGTACTACAGTACTACATTACTACATTACCAAATTACTACAGTACTAGAGTACTACATTTCTACAGTACTACAGTACTACAGTACTACATTGCCACATTACCACATTACTACAGTACTACATTACTACAGGACTACAGTACTACATTGCCACATTACTACAGCACTACATTACTACAATACTGCAGTACTACAGTACTACATTACTGCAGTACTACATTACTACATTACTACATTATCACAGTACTAGAGTACTGCATTACTACAGTACTACATTACTACATTACCACATTGTGACAGTACTAGAGTATTACATTACTACATTACTACAGTACAACATTACTACAGTACTACATTACTACATTACTGCATTACTACATTACTAGAGTACTACATTACTACAGTACTACGGCACCACATTACAACATTACTACAGTACTAGAGTACTACATTACTACATTACTACTTTACTACAGTACTACATTATTGCAGTACTGCATTACTACATTACTACATTACCACAGTACTAGAGTACTATATTACTACATTACTACAGTACTACATTACTACATTGCCACAGTACTAGCGTACTACAGTACTACATTACCACAGTACTAGAGGGCAACATTAATACAGTAATATGACACTGCATTACTACAGTACTACATTACTGCATTACTACATTACTAGAGTACTAGAGTACTACATTACTAGAGTACTACATTACTACAGTACTACATTACGACAGTACTACAGTACTACATTACTACAGTACTACAGTACTACATTACTGCAGTACTACATTACTACATTACCACAGTACTAGAGTGCTATATTACTACTTTACTACAGTACTACATTACTACATTACCACAGTACTAGCGTACTACAGTACTACATTACCACAGTACTAGAGGGCAACATTAATACAGTAATATGACACTACATTACTACAGTACTACATTACTGCGGTACTAGAGTACTAGAGTACTACATTACTAGAGTACTACAGTACTACATTACTACAGTACCACAGTACTACATTACTACAGTACTACAGTACTAGAGTACTACATTACTACAGTACTACAGTACTACATTACTACAGTACTACATTACTACATTACTAGAGTACTACATTACTACAGTACTACATTACTACAGTACTACATTACTACATTACTCCAGTATTACATTACTATGGTACTACATTACTACATTACCACAGTACTAGAGTACTACATTACTACAGTACTACAGTACTACATTACTACATTACCACAGTACTACAGTACTACAGTACTACATTACTAGAGTACTATAGTACTACATTACTACATTACTGCAGCACTACAGTACTACATTACTACAGTACTACATTACTACATTACTACAGTAGTACAGTACTACATTACTACAGTACTACACTACTACAATACTACAGTACTGCAGTACTAGAGTACTACAGTACTACATTACTAGAGTACTAGAGTACTACATTACTACAGTGCTACATTACTACAGTACTACATTACTACAGTACTACATTACTAGAGTACTAGAGTACTACATAGCTAGAATACTAGAGTACTACATGACTAGAGTACTACAGTACTACATTAGTACATTACTACAGTACTAGAGTACTACAGTACTACATTGCTACATTACTACATTACTAGAGTACTACATTACTAGAGTACTAGAGTACTACATTACTACGGTACTACATTACTACAGTACTACATTACTACATTACTACAGTACTACATTACTACAGTACTACAGTACTAGAGTACTACAGTACTACTTTACTACTGTACTACAGTACTAGAGTACTAGAGTACTACATTACTACAGTACTACAGTGTTACATTACTACAGTACTACATTACTAGAGTACTAGAGTACTACATTACTAGAATACTAGAGTACTACATGACTAGAGTACTACAGTACTACATTAGTACATTACTACAGTACTAGAGTACTACAGTACTACATTACTACATTACTACATTACTAGAATACTAGAGTACTACATGACTAGAGTACTACAGTACTACATTACTACAGTACTAGAGTACTACAGTACTACATTACTACATTACCACAGTACTAGAGTGCTATATTACTACTTTACTACAGTACTACATTACTACATTACCACAGTACTAGCGTACTACAGTACTACATTACCACAGTACTAGAGGGCAACATTAATACAGTAATATGACACTACATTACTACAGTACTACATTACTGCGGTACTAGAGTACTAGAGTACTACATTACTAGAGTACTACAGTACTACATTACTACAGTACTACAGTACTACATTACTACAGTACTACAGTACTAGAGTACTACATTACTACAGTACTACAGTACTACATTACTACAGTACTACATTACTACATTACTAGAGTACTACATTACTACAGTACTACATTACTACAGTACTACATTACTACATTACTCCAGTATTACATTACTATGGTACTACATTACTACATTACCACAGTACTAGAGTACTACATTACTACAGTACTACATTACTACATTATTACATTACTACAGTACTACATTACTGCATTACTACATTACCACAGTACTGGAGTACTACAGTACTACATTACTACATTACCACAGTACTACAGTACTACAGTACTACATTACTAGAGTAATATAGTACTACATTACTACATTACTGCAGCACTACAGTACTACATTACTACAGTACTACATTACTACATTACTACAGTAGTACAGTACTACATTACTACAGTACTACACTACTACAATACTACAGTACTGCAGTACTAGAGTACTACAGTACTACATTACTAGAGTACTAGAGTACTACATTACTACAGTGCTACATTACTACAGTACTACATTACTACAGTACTACATTACTAGAGTACTAGAGTACTACATAGCTAGAATACTAGAGTACTACATGACTAGAGTACTACAGTACTACATTAGTACATTACTACAGTACTAGAGTACTACAGTACTACATTACTACATTACTACATTACTAGAGTACTACATTACTAGAGTACTAGAGTACTACATTACTACGGTACTACATTACTACAGTACTACAGTACTACATTACTACAGTACTACATTACTACAGTACTACAGTACTAGAGTACTACAGTACTACTTTACTACTGTACTACAGTACTAGAGTACTAGAGTACTACATTACTACAGTACTACAGTGTTACATTACTACAGTACTACATTACTAGAGTACTAGAGTACTACATTACTAGAATACTAGAGTACTACATGACTAGAGTACTACAGTACTACATTAGTACATTACTACAGTACTAGAGTACTACAGTACTACATTACTACATTACTACATTACTAGAGTACTACATTACTAGAGTACTAGAGTACTACATTACTAGAGTACTACAGTACTACATTACTACATTGCTACATTACTAGAGTACTAGAGTACTACATTATTAGAGTACTACAGTACAACATTACTACAGTACTAGAGTACTAGAGTACTACATTACTAGAGTACTACCGTACTACATTACTACAGTACTACAGTACTACAGTACTACATTACAACATTACTAGAGTACTAGAGTACTACATTACTAGAGTTCTAGAGTACTACATTACTAGAGTACTACAGTACTACAGTACTAGAGTACTAGAGTACTACAGTACTACATTACTACATTACTACAGTACTACATTACTACATTACTAGAGTACTACAGTAATACATTACTACATTACTACATTACTACAGTACTACATTACCACAGTACTAGAGTATGACAGTACTACATTACTACAGTACTACATTACTACAGTACTACATTACTACAGTACTACATTACCACAGTACTAGAGTATGACAGTACTACAGTACTACAGTACTACATTACTACAGTACTACAGTACAAAAATTACCACATTACTACAGTACTATAGTACTACATTACTATATTACTACAGTATTGCAGTAATACATTACTACAGTACTACATTACTACATTACCACATTACTACAGTACTAGAGTACTACATTACTACATTACTACAGTACCACAGTACTACATTACAACATTGCTACATTACTACAGTACTACAGGACTACAGTACTACAGGACTACAGGACTACAGTACTACATTACCACATTACTACAGTACTACATTACTACATTACTACAGTACTAGAGTACTACAGTACTACAGTACTGCATTACTACATTACAACATTACTAGAGTACTAGAGTACTACATTACTACATTACTACAGTACTACATTACGACATTACTACAGTACGACAGTACTACATTACTACAGTACTACAGTACAAACATTACCACATTACTACAGTACTATAGTACTACATTACTACATTACCACAGTACTACAGTACTACATTACTACATTACCAAATTACTACAGTACTAGAGTACTACATTTCTACAGTACTACAGTACTACAGTACTACATTGCCACATTACCACATTACTACAGTACTACATTACTACAGGACTACAGTACTACATTGCCACATTACTACAGCACTACATTACTACAATACTGCAGTACTACAGTACTACATTACTGCAGTACTACATTACTACATTACTACATTATCACAGTACTAGAGTACTGCATTACTACAGTACTACATTACTACATTACCACATTGTGACAGTACTAGAGTATTACATTACTACATTACTACAGTACAACATTACTACAGTACTACATTACTACATTACTGCATTACTACATTACTAGAGTACTACATTACTACAGTACTACGGCACTACATTACAACATTACTACAGTACTAGAGTACTACATTACTACATTACTACTTTACTACAGTACTACATTATTGCAGTACTGCATTACTACATTACTACATTACCACAGTACTAGAGTACTATATTACTACATTACTACAGTACTACATTACTACATTGCCACAGTACTAGCGTACTACAGTACTACATTACCACAGTACTAGAGGGCAACATTAATACAGTAATATGACACTACATTACTACAGTACTACATTACTGCATTACTACATTACTAGAGTACTAGAGTACTACATTACTAGAGTACTACATTACTACAGTACTACATTACGACAGTACTACAGTACTACATTACTACAGTACTACAGTACTACATTACTACAGTACTACATTACTACATTACCACAGTACTAGAGTGCTATATTACTACTTTACTACAGTACTACATTACTACATTACCACAGTACTAGCGTACTACAGTACTACATTACCACAGTACTAGAGGGCAACATTAATACAGTAATATGACACTACATTACTACAGTACTACATTACTGCGGTACTAGAGTACTAGAGTACTACATTACTAGAGTACTACAGTACTACATTACTACAGTACCACAGTACTACATTACTACAGTACTACAGTACTAGAGTACTACATTACTACAGTACTACAGTACTACATTACTACAGTACTACATTACTACATTACTAGAGTACTACATTACTACAGTACTACATTACTACAGTACTACATTACTACATTACTCCAGTATTACATTACTATGGTACTACATTACTACATTACCACAGTACTAGAGTACTACATTACTACAGTACTACAGTACTACATTACTACATTACCACAGTACTACAGTACTACAGTACTACATTACTAGAGTACTATAGTACTACATTACTACATTACTGCAGCACTACAGTACTACATTACTACAGTACTACATTACTACATTACTACAGTAGTACAGTACTACATTACTACAGTACTACACTACTACAATACTACAGTACTGCAGTACTAGAGTACTACAGTACTACATTACTAGAGTACTAGAGTACTACATTACTACAGTGCTACATTACTACAGTACTACATTACTACAGTACTACATTACTAGAGTACTAGAGTACTACATAGCTAGAATACTAGAGTACTACATGACTAGAGTACTACAGTACTACATTAGTACATTACTACAGTACTAGAGTACTACAGTACTACATTACTACATTACTACATTACTAGAGTACTACATTACTAGAGTACTAGAGTACTACATTACTACGGTACTACATTACTACAGTACTACATTACTACATTACTACAGTACTACATTACTACAGTACTACAGTACTAGAGTACTACAGTACTACTTTACTACTGTACTACAGTACTAGAGTACTAGAGTACTACATTACTACAGTACTACAGTGTTACATTACTACAGTACTACATTACTAGAGTACTAGAGTACTACATTACTAGAATACTAGAGTACTACATGACTAGAGTACTACAGTACTACATTAGTACATTACTACAGTACTAGAGTACTACAGTACTACATTACTACATTACTACATTACTAGAATACTAGAGTACTACATGACTAGAGTACTACAGTACTACATTACTACAGTACTAGAGTACTACAGTACTACATTACTACATTACCACAGTACTAGAGTGCTATATTACTACTTTACTACAGTACTACATTACTACATTACCACAGTACTAGCGTACTACAGTACTACATTACCACAGTACTAGAGGGCAACATTAATACAGTAATATGACACTACATTACTACAGTACTACATTACTGCGGTACTAGAGTACTAGAGTACTACATTACTAGAGTACTACAGTACTACATTACTACAGTACTACAGTACTACATTACTACAGTACTACAGTACTAGAGTACTACATTACTACAGTACTACAGTACTACATTACTACAGTACTACATTACTACATTACTAGAGTACTACATTACTACAGTACTACATTACTACAGTACTACATTACTACATTACTCCAGTATTACATTACTATGGTACTACATTACTACATTACCACAGTACTAGAGTACTACATTACTACAGTACTACATTACTACATTATTACATTACTACAGTACTACATTACTGCATTACTACATTACCACAGTACTGGAGTACTACAGTACTACATTACTACATTACCACAGTACTACAGTACTACAGTACTACATTACTAGAGTAATATAGTACTACATTACTACATTACTGCAGCACTACAGTACTACATTACTACAGTACTACATTACTACATTACTACAGTAGTACAGTACTACATTACTACAGTACTACACTACTACAATACTACAGTACTGCAGTACTAGAGTACTACAGTACTACATTACTAGAGTACTAGAGTACTACATTACTACAGTGCTACATTACTACAGTACTACATTACTACAGTACTACATTACTAGAGTACTAGAGTACTACATAGCTAGAATACTAGAGTACTACATGACTAGAGTACTACAGTACTACATTAGTACATTACTACAGTACTAGAGTACTACAGTACTACATTACTACATTACTACATTACTAGAGTACTACATTACTAGAGTACTAGAGTACTACATTACTACGGTACTACATTACTACAGTACTACAGTACTACATTACTACAGTACTACATTACTACAGTACTACAGTACTAGAGTACTACAGTACTACTTTACTACTGTACTACAGTACTAGAGTACTAGAGTACTACATTACTACAGTACTACAGTGTTACATTACTACAGTACTACATTACTAGAGTACTAGAGTACTACATTACTAGAATACTAGAGTACTACATGACTAGAGTACTACAGTACTACATTAGTACATTACTACAGTACTAGAGTACTACAGTACTACATTACTACATTACTACATTACTAGAGTACTACATTACTAGAGTACTAGAGTACTACATTACTAGAGTACTACAGTACTACATTACTACATTGCTACATTACTAGAGTACTAGAGTACTACATTATTAGAGTACTACAGTACAACATTACTACAGTACTAGAGTACTAGAGTACTACATTACTAGAGTACTACCGTACTACATTACTACAGTACTACAGTACTACAGTACTACATTACAACATTACTAGAGTACTAGAGTACTACATTACTAGAGTTCTAGAGTACTACATTACTAGAGTACTACAGTACTACAGTACTAGAGTACTAGAGTACTACAGTACTACATTACTACATTACTACAGTACTACATTACTACATTACTAGAGTACTACAGTAATACATTACTACATTACTACAGTACTACATTACCACAGTACTAGAGTATGACAGTACTACATTACTACAGTACTACATTACTACAGTACTACATTACTACAGTACTACATTACCACAGTACTAGAGTACTACAGTACTACATTACTACAGTACTACATTACTACAGTACTACAGTACTACAGTACTTCTAAACCTTGATAAAGCGGGAGTAGTACATTTCCTATATTCTACATTTTTAAATTAATAATCATTTATTAACAGACATGAACAGTTAGTCCTTTCATAGCTAGCTGAGACAACAACATATCCCAATCATAGCAAGTCATAGCTAGCTGAGACAACAACATATCCCAATCATAGCAAGTCATAGCTAGCTGAGACAACAACATATCCCAATCATAGCAAGTCATAGCTAGCTGAGACAACAACATATCCCAATCATAGCAAGTCATAGCTAGCTGAGACAACAACATATCCCAATCATAGCAAGTCATAGCTAGCTGAGACAACAACATATCCCAATCATAGCAAGTCATAGCTAGCTGAGACAACAACATATCCCAATCATAGCAAGTCATAGCTAGCTGAGACAACAACATATCCCAATCATAGCAAGTCATAGCTAGCTGAGACAACAACATATCCCAATCATAGCAAGTCATAGCTAGCTGAGACAACAACATATCCCAATCATAGCAAGTCATAGCTAGCTGAGACAACAACATATCCCAATCATAGCAAGTCATAGCTAGCTGAGACAACAACATATCCCAATCATAGCAAGTCATAGCTAGCTGAGACAACAACATATCCCAATCATAGCAAGTACATTTACCGTCTTTAAACTAGTTATCAGAACAGACAGCGGAAATAGGAAAAGGCTAAATGTGTTATTTATTTTGCTCTTTATTAGGGTTTCAGACGACAGGGGGGTTGTTGAAAGAGACTCCACCCTCCTGACAGCAAGGGGAATCTTGTTCCACCGTTGGGGTAACGAGGACAGAGAATCCATGTTCCACCAACAGGTTTCCTAACTTTGACACCTGGCGGGAAACTTTGAGACGGTCAGGTGTCATGGTCAACACTGAGCCTCTGTCACGATCGTCTAAAAGGTGGAAACAGCCAACTTCTTTATGATAAGGTGTCACCAACAAAACAATAAACATCCAAACGAAACCGTGATGCCAACGTAGTGCTCACAGGCAACTATACATGGACAACTACCCACAAATACAGGTGGGGAAAAAGGCTACCTAAGTATGGTTCCCAATCAGAGACAACGATAGACAGCTGCCTCTGATTGAGAACCACACCCGGCCAAAACAAAGAAATACAAAACATAGAAAAAGGGACATAGAATGCCCACCCCAAATCACACCCTGACCAAACCAAAAAGGGTGTTGACAGAGCCAGGGCGTTGACAGAGCCAGGGCATTGACAGAGCCAGGGCGTTGACAGAGCCAGGGCGTTGACAGAGCCAGGGCATTGACAGAGCCAGGGCGTTGACAGAGCCAGGGCGTTGACAGAGCCAGGGTGTTGACAGAGCCAGGGTGTTGACAGAGCCAGGGTGTTGACAGAGACAGGGTGTTGACAGAGACAGGGTGTTGACAGATTAACGGACAGGACAGGAATTTTACCCCCCCGGAGAAAAACAAGGTAACTTTAAGCCGTAGAGGGATCAACTTGACCTCATAACCTCCAATGGATCCTATTATGTACCTGAAAACATTTCTGTAAAAAGGCCAAATTAAATGTCAAGCGATCATCACTGGATAAACCTTCTCTCAGGGCTGGAGACAGGAGAGAGGGAGAGAGGGGGAGACAGGAGAGAGGGAGAGAGGGAGACAGGAGAGAGGGAGAGAGGGAGAGACAGGAGAGAGGGAGAGAGGGAGACAGGAGAGAGGGAGAGAGGGGGAGACAGGAGAGAGGGAGAGAGGGAGACAGGAGAGAGGGAGACAGGAGAGAGGGAGAGAGGGGGAGACAGGAGAGAGGGGAGACAGGAGAGAGAGGGAGAGAGGGGGAGACAGGAGAGAGGGAGAGAGGGGAGACAGGAGAGAGGGGAGACAGGAGAGAGGGAGAGAGGGGGAGACAGGAGAGAGGGGAGACAGGAGAGAGGGAGAGAGGGGGAGACAGGAGAGAGGGAGAGAGGGAGACAGGAGAGAGGGAGACAGGAGAGAGGGAGAGAGGGGGAGACAGGAGAGAGGGGGAGACAGGAGAGAGGGAGAGAGGGGGAGACAGGAGAGAGGGAGAGAGGGAGACAGGAGAGAGGGAGAGAGGGGAGACAGGAGAGAGGGAGAGAGGGGGAGACAGGAGAGAGGGAGACAGGAGAGAGGGAGAGAGGGGGAGACAGGAGAGAGGGAGAGAGGGGAGACAGGAGAGAGGGAGAGGGGGGAGACAGGAGAGAGGGAGAGGGGGAGACAGGAGAGAGGGGAGACAGGAGAGAGGGAGAGAGGGGGGAGACAGGAGAGAGGGAGACAGGAGAGAGGGAGAGAGGGGGGAGACAGGAGAGAGGGAGAGAGGGGAGACAGGAGAGAGGGAGAGAGGGGAGACAGGAGAGAGGGAGAGAGGGGGAGACAGGAGAGAGGGGAGACAGGAGAGAGGGAGAGAGGGGGGAGACAGGAGAGAGGGAGAGAGGGAGACAGGAGAGAGGAGAGAGGGGAGACAGGAGAGAGGGAGAGAGGGGGAGACAGGAGAGAGGGAGACAGGAGAGAGGGAGAGAGGGGGAGACAGGAGAGAGGGAGAGAGGGGAGACAGGAGAGAGGGAGAGAGGGGGAGACAGGAGAGAGGGAGAGAGGGGAGACAGGAGAGAGGGAGAGAGGGGGGAGACAGGAGAGAGGGAGAGAGGGGAGACAGGAGAGAGGGAGAGGGGGAGACAGGAGAGAGGGAGAGGGGGAGACAGGAGAGAGGGAGAGGGCTGGAGACAGGAGAGAGGGAGAGGCTGGAGACAGGAGAGAGGGAGAGAGGGGAGACAGGAGAGAGGGAGAGGGGGAGACAGGAGAGAGGGAGAGGCTGGAGACAGGAGAGAGGGAGAGAGGGGGAGACAGGAGAGAGGGAGAGGGGGAGACAGGAGAGAGTGAGAGGGGGGAGACAGGAGAGAGGGAGAGGCTGGAGACAGGAGAGAGGGGGAGAGGGGGAGACAGGAGAGAGTGAGAGGGGGAGACAGGAGAGAGGGAGAGGCTGGAGACAGGAGAGATGGAGAGAGGGGGAGACAGGAGAGAGGGGAGAGGGGGAGACAGGAGAGAGTGGGAGGGGGGACATGAGAGAGGGAGAGAGGGGGAGACAGGAGAGAGGGAGAGGGGGAGACAGGAGAGAGGGAGAGGCTGGAGACAGGAGAGAGGGAGAGGGGGAGACAGGAGAGAGTGAGAGGGGGGAGACAGGAGAGAGTGAGAGGCTGGAGACAGGAGAGAGGGAGAGAGGGGGAGACAGGAGAGAGGGAGAGGGGGAGACAGGAGAGAGGGAGAGGCTGGAGACAGGAGAGAGGGAGAGAGGGGGAGACAGGAGAGAGGGAGAGGGGGAGACAGGAGAGAGTGAGAGGGGGGGAGACAGGAGAGAGGGAGAGGCTGGAGACAGGAGAGAGGGAGAGAGGGGGAGACAGGAGAGAGTGAGAGGGGGAGACAGGAGAGAGGGAGAGGCTGGAGACAGGAGAGAGAGGGAGAGGGGGAGACAGGAGAGAGTGAGAGGGGGAGACAGGAGAGAGTGAGAGGCTGGAGACAGGAGAGAGGGAGAGAGGGGGGAGACAGGAGAGAGAGAGAGGGGGAGACAGGAGAGAGGGAGAGGGGGAGACAGGAGAGAGGGAGAGAGGGGGGGGTGGGAGACATGAGAGAGTGAGAGGGGGAGACAGGAGAGAGTGAGAGAGGGGGTGGAGACATGAGAGAGGGAGAGGGGGAGACAGGAGAGAGGGAGATGTTGGGGTGGAGACAGGAGAGAGGGAGAGAGTGAGAGAGTGGGGGTGGAGACAGGAGAGAGGGAGAGAGGGAGAGAGTGAGGGTGGAGACAGGAGAGAGGGAGAGGGGGGAGACAGGAGAGAGTGAGAGAGGGGGGGGTGGAGACATGAGAGAGGGAGAGGGGGAGACAGGAGAGAGGGAGATGTTGGGGTGGAGACAGGAGAGAGGGAGAGAGGGAGAGAGTGGGGGTGGAGACAGGAGAGAGGGAGAGGGGGGAGACAGGAGAGACGGAGAGAGTTGGGGTGGAGACAGGAGAGAGGGAGAGAGTGGGGGTGGAGACAGGAGAGAGGGAGAGAGTGGGCGTGGAGACAGGAGAGAGGGAGAGAGGGGGGGTGGAGACATGAGAGAGGGAGAGGGGGGAGACAGGAGAGAGTGAGAGAGTGGGGTGGAGACAGGAGAGAGGGAGAGAGTGGGGGTGGAGACAGGAGAGAGGGAGAGAGTGGGGGTGGAGACAGGAGAGAGGGAGATGGTGGGGGTGGAGACAGGAGAGAGGGAGATGTTGGGGTGGAGACAGGAGAGAGGGAGATGTTGGGGTGGAGACAGGAGAGAGGGAGATGGTGGGGTGGAGACAGGAGGGAGGGAGATGTTGGGGTGGAGACAGGAGAGAGGGAGAGGGGGTGGAGACAGGACAGAGGGAGAGAGTGGGGCTGGAGACAGGATAGAAGGAGATGTTGGGGTGGAGATTGGAGAGAGGGAGATGGTGGGGTGGAGACAGGAGAGAGGGTGAGAGTGGGGGTGGAGACAGGAGAGAGGGAGAAGGGGGTAGAGACAGGAGAGAGGGAGATGTTGGTGTGGAGACAGGAGAGAGGGTGAGAGTGGGAGTGGAGACAGGAGAGAGGGAGATGGTGGGGGTGGAGACAGGAGAGAGGGAGATGGTGGGGGTGGAGACAGGAGAGAGGGTGGGGCTGGAGACAGGAGAGAGGGTGGGGCTGGAGACAGGAGAGAGGGAGAGGGGGGCTGGAGACAGGAGAGAGGGAGAGGGGGGCTGGAGACAGGAGAGAGGGTGGGGGCTGGAGACAGGAGAGAGGGGAGGGGTGGAGACAGGAGAGAGGGAGAGAGGGTGGGAGACAGGAGACAGGAGAGAGGGAGAGGGTGGAGACAGGAGAGAGGAAGAGGGGGCTGGAGACAGGAGAGAGGGTGGGGCTGGAGACAGGAGAGAGGGAGAGGGTGGAGACAGGAGTGAGAGGGTGGAGACAGGAGAGAGGGAGAGAGGGTGGAGACAGGAGACAGGAGAGAGGGAGAGGGTGGAGACAGGAGAGAGGGAGAGGGCGGGCTGGAGACAGGAGAGAGGGAGAGGCCGGGCTGGAGACAGCACCTTATCACTGAGCCTGGCGTCGTCAGGGCCGTTGAAAGAACTGGACCAAGGTGCAGCGTGGTGAACGTGCATATTCCCTTTTATACAGTATGATGCAGAGAAAAACAATAAACAATCCACCAACCAACCGTGTGTAACGGGTGTCGTCGGAGGGATGGGACCAAGGCACATGAGTTCCACATCATTTAATAATGAAGTGAAACTTTTAGAAAAAACAAAAACAATAAAGAATACAACGACCGAACAGTTTCGTTGTGCAAACTACCTGCACACAACCGAAAGAACAAGATCCCACACTGAAGGAGGGACAAAAGCTACTTAAGTATGATTCCCAATCAGAGACAACGACAGACAGCTGTCCCTGAATGAGAACCATACCATAGCCAAATACAAAGAAATAGAAAACATAGAAACATGAACATAGAATGCCCACCCTAGTCACACCCTGGCCTCACCAAAATAGAGAATAAAAAGCTCTCTAAGGTCAGGGCAGGACACGGGGTATAGGACTTCATGCATCCTGTTGAATTAGTGTGTATGTCTGCAAATGAACTAGAGGACAGCGGAGTCTCGACGTCAAATGAAACCAATAAGATACAAGTCGAGCAAACAGCTGTTACCCCCATGTCTCTTCTAAAAGAGGACGGTTGAGATTAGAGGGACCTGCTAGAGGTGTGTGTGTGTGTGTGTGTGTGTGTGTGTGTGTGTGTGTGTGTGTGTGTGTGTGTGTGTGTGTGTGTGTGTGTGTGTGTGTGTGTGTCCTCTCCTCTGCCTCCTCTCTCCTCCTCAGTTGCCTCATCATCTCTCCTCTCCTCTTCCTCTCCCTCTACTCTGCCCTGGCTGGGAGGGAGGTAGGGGGGCTGGAGGGAGGGCGAGAGAGAGGAGAGGGTGGGAGTGGTGATGGGAGAGAGAGTGAGAGGAACAGAGAGGTAAAGAGAGAAGCCTAGACGTGGTGTCCAGAGGGGCATGTGAATCCTCCTGCCATAATGATCACCTTGTAAATTCACTGAGGCCAGCGGCTTCCTGTGACATTTACCTTGTTCAGCATATGATGCCTGGCCAGCACCATGCATGGTCAAGGACAAAGGGATCAACAGGGAGTAGTGGAGAGAAGAGGAGGGAGGAGGAGAGGGGAGAGCTGCAGAGTACTGTAGCGAGAGGGAGGGAGGGAGGGAGGGAGGGAGGGAGGGAGGGAGGGAGGGAGGGAGGGAGGGAGGGAGGGAGGGAGGGAGGGAGGGAGGGAGGGAGGGAGGGAGGGAGGGAGGGAGGGAGGGAGGGAGGGAGGGAGGGAGGGAGGGAGGAGGGAGGGAGGGAGGGAGGCAGGGAGAAGAGAAACCGTCCAGTGTTAGCCCTCCTTTCACCACCATCACCCCCTCCAGTGGAGAGAAATGGCTCCCTAGTCCTTCATTAGTACACTACCCTTGACCAGGGGCCAGGGCACTATGTAGGGAATAGGGTGTGATTTGGAACGTAGTCGTACTGTGAGGCCCTAAGAAGCCTTCAGTTGCAGATAGAGCCTTGTAGCGAAACCACCCCTGAAACGTCTGGTCCTCCCTAGACTGTACAGAACCCAGTTTAAACCTCCGTCATCCCTGGACGGTCTGGTCCTCCCTAGACTGTACAGAACCCAGTTTAAACCTTCTTCATCCCTGAAACGTCTGGTCCTCCCTAGACTGTACAGAACCCAGTTTAAACCTTCTTCATCCCTGAAACGTCTGGTCCTCCCTAGACTGTACAGAACCCAGTTTAAACCTCCGTCATCCCTGGACGTCTGGTCCTCCCTAGACTGTACAGAACCCAGTTTAAACCTTCTTCATCCCTGAAACGTCTGGAAATGGCGCCACACCAAACTGGAAGTCTTCCGACTAGCTTGGAAAGACAGTACCGTGCAGTACCGAAGAGCCCTTACTGCTGCTCGATCATCCCATTTTTCCAAATTAATTGAGGAAAATAAGAACAATCTCAAATTTATTTTTGCTACTGTCACAAAGCTAACTAAAAAGCAGCATTCCCCAAGAGAGGATGGCTTTCACTTCTGCAGTGATAAATTCATGAACTTCTTTGAGGAAAAGATCATGATCATTAGAAAGCAAATTACGGACTCCTCTTTAAATCTGCGTATTCCTCCAAAGCTCAGTTGTCCTGATTCTGCACAACTCTGCCAGGACCTAGGATCAAGGCAGACACTCAAGTGTTTTAGTACTATATCTCTTGACACAATGATGAAAAAACCTTCAAGCTGCATACTGGACCCTATTCCAACTAAACTACTGAAAGAGCTGCTTCCTGTGCTTGGCCCTCCTATGTTGAACATAATAAACTGCTCTCTATCCACCAAATGTGTACCAATCTCACTAAAAGTGGCAGTAATAAAGCTTCTCTTGAAAAAGCCAAACCTTGACCCAGAAAATATGAAAAACTAGTTTCTAAAACTGTTTGAATCATGTCTGTGAGTATAACAGAACTTATTTGGCAGGCGAAACCCAGAGGACAAACCATTCAGAATTTTTGTTAATGTTGTTGAGGTCACTCTCTTTTCAATGAGTTTTCATTGGGAATCTAGATTTTTTTTCTTTCAGTTCCTATCGTTTCCACTGGATGTCAACAGTCTTTAGAAATTGGTTGAGGTTATTCCTTTGAGAAATGAAGAAGTACGAGGGTAAACTATTTGTTACCTGAAAACTTCACTTTGTTTTCCTCCGGTATTGAACACAGTTTAAACTATTTGTCTTAAATTATTAGCGATTATTTTACATTAAAAAATACCTAGTTTATATTAGAAAAGTTGTTTGAAATGTTTGGACAACGATTACAGGATATTTTGTAGTCATGTTGCGCGAGTTGGAACCGGTGTTTTTCTGGATCAAACGCACCAAATAAATGGACATTTGGAGAAATATCGACGGAATTAATCGAACAAAAGGACCATTTGTGATGTTTATTGGACATATTGGAGTGCCAACAGAAGAAGCTCGACAAAGGTAAGGCATGATTTATATCATTATGTGTTTATTATATATTATGTGTTAAGTGTCGCGCCTGGCAGGTTGAAATATAGTGGTCTGTGTTTGTTTGTGTGTTTGTATGCGGGGATGCTGTCCTCAGATAATAGCATCGTTTGCTTTTGCTGTAAAGCCTTTTTGAAATCTGACACTTTGGCTGAATTCACAACAAGTGTTGCTTTAATTTGGTGTATTGCATGTGTGGTTTCATGAAAGTTTAATTTTTATAGTAATTTATTTGAATTTTCACTGGATTGTTACCGTCCCACCAGAGAAGATGGCGTCAGACCGTCAGTTACAGGGAGGAGTGGAGTTACAGGGAGGAGTGGAGTTACAGGGAGGAGTGGAGTTACAGGGAGGAGTGGAGTGACAGGGAGGAGTGGAGTTACAGGGAGGAGTGGAGTTACAGGGAGGAGTGGGGTTACAGGGAGGAGTGGAGTTACAGGGAGGAGTGGAGTTACAGGGAGGAGTGGGAGTGACAGGGAGGAGTGGAGTTACAGGGAGGAGTGGAGTTACAGGGAGGAGTGGAGTTACAGGGAGGAGTGGGGTTACAGGGAGGAGTGGAGTTACAGGGAGGAGTGGAGTTACAGGGAGGAGTGGAGTGACAGGGAGGAGTGGAGTTACAGGGAGGAGTGGAGTTACAGGGAGGAGTGGAGTTACAGGGAGGAGTGGAGTTACAGGGAGGAGTTACAGGGAGGAGTGGGGTTACAGGGAGGAGTGGAGTTACAGGGAGGAGTGGAGTTACAGGGAGGAGTGGAGTGACAGGGAGGAGTGGAGTTACAGGGAGGAGTGGAGTGACAGGGAGGAGTGGAGTTACAGGGAGGAGTGGAGTTACAGGGAGGAGTGGGGGTTACAGGGAGGAGTGGAGTGACAGGGAGGAGTGGAGTTACAGGGAGGAGGGAGGAGTGGAGTGACAGGGAGGAGTGGAGTTACAGGGAGGAGTGGAGGAGGTACAGGGAGGAGTGGAGTTACAGGGAGGAGTGGAGTGACAGGGAGGAGTGGAGTTACAGGGAGGAGTGGAGTTACAGGGAGGAGTG
>NW_027008259.1:32500-42500 GCF_036934945.1 Oncorhynchus masou masou | reverse complement strand
TCTCCTGTCTCCCCCCTCTCCCTCTCTCATGTCTCCACCCCCCTCTCTCCCTCTCTCCTGTCTCCACGCCCACTCTCTCCCTCTCTCCTGTCTCCACCCCCACTCTCTCCCTCTCTCCTGTCTCCACCCCCAACTCTCTCCGTCTCTCCTGTCTCCCCCCTCTCCCTCTCTCCTGTCTCCACCCCCACTCTCTCCCTCTCTCCCTCTCTCCTGTCTCCACCCCAACATCTCCCTCTCTCCTGTCTCCCCCCCTCTCCCTCTCTCATTTCTCCACCCCCTCTCTCACTCTCTCCTGTCTCCCCCTCTCCCTCTCTCCTGTCTCCACCCTCACTCTCTCCCTCTCTCCTCTCTCCTGTCTCCACCCCCACTCTCTCACTCTCTCCCTCTCTCCTGTCTCCACCCCAACATCTCCCTCTCTCCTGTCTCCCCCTCTCCCTCTCTCCTGTCTCCACCCTCACTCTCTCCCCTCTCCCTCTCTCCTGTCTCCACCCCCCTCTCTCTCACTCTCTCCCTCTCTCATGTCTCCACCCCCTCTCTCACTCTCTCCTGTCTCCCCCCTCTCACTCTCTCATGTCTCCACCCCCCCTCTCTCCCTCTCTCCTGTCTCCAGCCTCTCCCTCTCTCCTGTCTCCCCCTCTCCCTCTCCCTGTCTCCCCCTCTCTCTCTCTCCTGTCTCCCCCTCTCTCCCTCTCTCCTGTCTCCAGCCTCTCACTCTCTCCTGTCTCCCCCTCTCACTCTCTCCTGTCTCCCCCTCTCCCTCTCTCCTGTCTCCAGCCTCTCCCTCTCTCCTGTCTCCCCCTCTCACTCTCTCCTGTCTCCCCCTCTCTCCCTCTCTCCTGTCTCCAGCCTCTCCCTCTCTCCTGTCTCCCCCTCTCACTCTCTCCTGTCTCCCCCCTCTCCCTCTCTCCTGTCTCCCCCTCTCTCCCTCTCTCCTGTCTCCAGCCTCTCCCTCTCTCCTGTCTCCCCCTCTCCCTCTCTCCTGTCTCCCCCTCTCTCCCTCTCTCCTGTCTCCAGCCTCTCACTCTCTCCTGTCTCCCCCCTCTCACTCTCTCCTGTCTCCCCCTCCCTCTCTCTCCTGTCTCCAGCCTCTCCCTCTCTCCTGTCTCCCCCCTCCCTCTCTCCTGTCTCCCCCTCTCTCCCTCTCTCATGTCTCCCCCTCCCACTCTCTCATGTCTCCCCCTCCCACTCTCTCTCCTGTCTCCCCCTCTCCTCTCTCCTGTCTCCCCCTCTCTCCCTCTCTCCTGTCTCCAGCCTCTCCCTCTCTCCTGTCTCCCCCCCTCTCACTCTCTCCTGTCTCCCCCTCTCTCCCTCTCTCCTGTCTCCAGCCTCTCCCTCTCTCCTGTCTCCCCCTCTCACTCTCTCCTGTCTCCCCCTCTCCCTCTCTCCTGTCTCCCCCTCTCTCCCTCTCTCCTGTCTCCCCCTCTCTCCCTCTCTCCTGTCTCCAGCCTCTCCCTCTCTCCCTGTCTCCCCCTCTCCCTCTCTCCTGTCTCCCCCTCTCTCCCTCTCTCCTGTCTCCAGCCTCTCCCTCTCTCCTGTCTCCAGCCTCTCCCTCTCTCCTGTCTCCCCCCTCTCCCTCTCTCATGTCTCCCCCTCTCCTCTCTCCTGTCTCCCCTCTCTCCCTCTCTCCTGTCTCCCCCCCCTCTCTCCCTCTCTCCTGTCTCCCATCTCTCCCTCTCTCCTGTCTCCCCCTCCTCCCTCTCTCCTGTCTCCCCTCTCTCCCCTCTCTCCCTGTCTCCCTCTCTCCCTCTCTCCTGTCTCCCCCTCTCTCCCTCTCTCCTGTCTCCCTCTCTCCCTCTCTCCTGTCTCCCCCTCTCTCCCTCTCTCCTGTCTCCCTCTCTCCTGTCTCCCCCTCTCTCCCTCTCTCCTGTCTCCCTCTCTCCCTCTCTCCTGTCTCCCTCTCTCCCTCTCCCTGTCTCCCCCTCTCTCCCTCTCTCCTGTCTCCCCCTCTCTCCTGTCTCCCCCCTCTCTCCCTCTCTCCTGTCTCCCCTCTCTCCCTCTCTCCTGTCTCCCCCCTCTCTCCCTCTCTCCTGTCTCCCCTCTCTCCTGTCTCCCCCCTCTCTCCCTCTCTCCTGTCTCCCCTCTCTCCCTCTCTCCTGTCTCCAGCCTCTCCTCTCTCTCCTGTCTCCCCCTCTCACTCTCTCTCCTGTCTCCCCCTCTCCCTCTCTCCTGTCTCCCCCCTCTCTCCCTCTCTCCTGTCTCCAGCCTCTCCCTCTCTCCTGTCTCCCCCTCTCACTCTCTCCTGTCTCCCCCCTCTCCCTCTCTCCTGTCTCCAGCCTCTCCCTCTCTCCTGTCTCCCCCAGCCTCTCTCCTGTCTCCCCCTCTCCCTCTCTCCTGTCTCCCCCTCTCTCCCTCTCTCCTGTCCCCCTCTCTCCCCTCTCTCCTGTCTCAGCCTCTCCCTCTCTCCTGTCTCCCCCTCTCCCCTCTCCTGTCTCCCCCTCTCTCCCTCTCTCCTGTCTCCAGCCTCTCCCTCTCTCCTGTCTCCAGCCTCTCCCTCTCTCCTGTCTCCCCTCTCCCTCTCTCATGTCTCCCCCTCTCCCTCTCTCCTGTCTCCCCTCTCTCCCTCTCTCCTGTCTCCCCCTCTCCCCTCTCTCCTGTCTCCCCTCTCTCCCTCTCTCCTGTCTCCCCCTCTCTCCCTCTCTCCTGTCTCCCCTCTCTCCCCTCTCTCCTGTCTCCCTCTCTCCCTCTCTCCTGTCTCCCCCTCTCTCCCTCTCTCCTGTCTCCCCCTCTCTCCTCTCTCCTGTCTCTCCCCCCCCTCTCTCCCTCTCTCCTGTCTCCCCTCTCTCCTGTCTCCCCCTCTCTCCCTCTCTCCTGTCTCCCTCTCTCCCTCTCTCCTGTCTCCCCTCTCTCCCTCTCTCCTGTCTCCCCCCCTCTCTCCCTCTCTCCTGTCTCCCCTCTCTCCTGTCTCCCCCTCTCTCCCTCTCTCCTGTCTCCCTCTCTCCCTCTCTCCTGTCTCCCCCTCTCTCCCTCTCTCCTGTCTCCCCCTCTCTCCTGTCTCCCCCTCTCTCCCTCTCTCCTGTCTCCCCTCTCTCCCTCTCTCCTGTCTCCCCCTCTCTCCCTCTCTCCTGTCTCCCCTCTCTCCCTCTCTCCTGTCTCCCCCCTCTCTCCCTCTCTCCTGTCTCCAGCCACCCCTCTCCCTGTCTCCTGTCTCCATCCTCTCCCTCTCTCCCTCTCTCCTGTCTCCAGCCACCCCTCTCCCTGTCTCCTGTCTCCATCCTCTCCCTCTCTCCAGCCTCTCCCTCTCTCCTGTCTCCCCCCTCTCTCCCTCTCTCCTGTCTCCAGCCCTGAGAGAAGGTTTATCCAGTGATGATCGCTTGACATTTAATTTGGCCTTTTTACAGAAATGTTTTCAGGTACATAATAGGATCCAGTGGAGGTTATGAGGTCAAGTTGATCCCTCTACGGCTTAAAGTTACCTTGTTTTTCTCCGGGGGGGTAAAATTCCTGTCCTGTCCGTTAATCTGTCAACACCCTGTCTCTGTCAACACCCTGTCTCTGTCAACACCCTGTCTCTGTCAACACCCTGTCTCTGTCAACACCCTGGCTCTGTCAACACCCTGGCTCTGTCAACACCCTGGCTCTGTCAACACCCTGGCTCTGTCAACGCCCTGGCTCTGTCAACACCCTGGCTCTGTCAACGCCCTGGCTCTGTCAATGCCCTGGCTCTGTCAACACCCTGGCTCTGTCAACGCCCTGGCTCTGTCAACGCCCTGGCTCTGTCAATGCCCTGGCTCTGTCAACGCCCTGGCTCTGTCAACGCCCTGGCTCTGTCAATGCCCTGGCTCTGTCAACGCCCTGGCTCTGTCAACACCCTTTTTGGTTTGGTCAGGGTGTGATTTGGGGTGGGCATTCTATGTCCCTTTTTCTATGTTTTGTATTTCTTTGTTTTGGCCGGGTGTGGTTCTCAATCAGAGGCAGCTGTCTATCGTTGTCTCTGATTGGGAACCATACTTAGGTAGCCTTTTTCCCCACCTGTATTTGTGGGTAGTTGTCCATGTATAGTTGCCTGTGAGCACTACGTTGGCATCACGGTTTCGTTTGGATGTTTATTGTTTTGTTGGTGACACCTTATCATAAAGAAGTTGGCTGTTTCCACCTTTTAGACGATCGTGACAGAGGCTCAGTGTTGACCATGACACCTGACCGTCTCAAAGTTTCCCGCCAGGTGTCAAAGTTAGGAAACCTGTTGGTGGAATATGGATTCTCTGTCCTCGTTACCCCAACGGTGGAACAAGCTTCCCCTTGCTGTCAGGAGGGTGGAGTCTCTTTCAACAACCCCCGCTGTCGTCTGAAACCCTAATAAAGAGCAAAATAAATAACACATTTAGCCTTTTCCTATTTCCGCTGTCTGTTCTGATAACTACTTGCTATGATTGGGATATGTTGTTGTCTCAGCTAGCTATGACTTGCTATGATTGGGATATGTTGTTGTCTCAGCTAGCTATGACTTGCTATGATTGGGATATGTTGTTGTCTCAGCTAGCTGTGACTTGCTATGATTGGGATATGTTGTTGTCTCAGCTAGCTGTGACTTGCTATGATTGGGATATGTTGTTGTCTCAGCTAGCTATGACTTGCTATGATTGGGATATGTTGTTGTCTCAGCTAGCTATGACTTGCTATGATTGGGATATGTTGTTGTCTCAGCTAGCTATGACTTGCTATGATTGGGATATGTTGTTGTCTCAGCTAGCTATGAAAGGACTAACTGTTCATGTCTGTTAATAAATGATTATTCATTTAAAAATGTAAAATATAGGAAATGTACTACTCCCGTTTTATCAAGGTTTAGAAGTACTGTAGTACTGTAGTACTCTAGTACTGTGGTAATGTAGTACTGTAGTAATGTGGTAATGTAGTAATGTAGTAATGTAGTACTGTAGTAATGTCGTAATGTAGTACCGTAGTACTGTAGTACTGTAGTACTGTAGTAGTCTAGTACTGTGGTAATGTAGTACTGTAGTAATGTAGTACTGTAGTACTCTAGTACTGTGGTAATGTAGTACTGTAGTAATGTAGTAATGTAGTACTGTAGTACTCTAGTACTGTGGTAATGTAGTACTGTAGTAATGTAGTACTGTAGTAATGTAGTACTGTAGTACTCTAGTACTGTGGTAATGTAGTACTGTAGTAATGTAATATTGTAGTACTGTAGTAATGTATTACTGTAGTACTCTAGTAATGTAGTAATGTAGCACTGTAGTACTGTAGTAATGTAGTACTGTAGTACTGTAGTACTCTAGTATTCTAGTACTGTAGTACTCTAGAACTCTAGTAATGTAGTACTCTAGTACTCTAGTAATGTAGTAACGTAGTACTGTAGTACTGTAGTACTGTAGTAATGTAGTACTGTGGTACTCTAGTAATGTAGTACTCTAGTACTCTAGTACTCTAGTACTGTAGTAATGTAGTACTGTAGTACTCTAATAATGTAGTACTCTAGTACTCTAGTAATGTAGCAATGTAGTAATGTAGCACTGTAGGACTCTAGTAATGTAGTACTCTAGTACTCTAGTAATGTAGTACTCTAGTAATGTAGTACTGTAGTACTCTAGTACTGTAGTAATGTAGTAATGTAGTACTGTAGTACTCTAGTCATGTAGTACTCTAGTATTCTAGTAATGTAGTACTCTAGTACTCTAGTAATGTAGTACTGTAGTAATGTAGCACTGTAGTACTGTAGTAATGTAGTACTCTAGTACTCTAGTACTGTAGTACAGTAGTAATGTAGTACTGTAGTACTCTAGTACTGCAGTACTGTAGTGATGTAGTACTGTAGTAATGTAGTAATGTAGTACTGTAGTAATGTAGTACTGTAGTAATGTAGTGCTCTAGTACTCTAGTAATGTAGCACTCTAGTACCCTAGTAATGTAGTACTGTAGTACTCTAGAACTGCAGTACTGTAGTATTGTAGTAGTGTAGTACTGTAGTAATGTAGTATTGTACTACTGTAGTAATGTAGAAATGTAGTACTGTAGTACTGTAGTAATGTAGTACTGTAGTGCTGCAGTAATGTAGTACTGTAGTACTGTGGTAATGTAGTAATGTAGTACTGTAGTACTGTAGTAATGTAGTACTCTAGTATTGTGGCAATGTAGTAATGTAGTAATGTAGTACTGCAGTAATGTAGTACTGTAGTACTGTATTAATGTAGTACTGTAGTAATGTAGTACTCTAGTACTCTAGTAATGTAGTAATGTAGTACTGTAGTAATGTAGTGCCATATTACTGTAGTAATGGTGTACTCTAGTACTGTGGTAATGTAGTACTGTAGTACGCTAGTACTGTGGTAATGTAGTAATGTAGTACTGTAGTAATGTAGTAATACAGTATTCTAGTACTGTGGTAATGTAGTAATGTAGTAATGTAGTACTGCAGTAATGTAGTACCGTAGTACTGTAGTAAAGTAGTAATGTAGTAATGCAGTACTGTAGTAATGTAGTAATGTAGTAATGTAGCACTCTAGTACTGTAGTAATGTGGCAATGTAGTAATGTAGTACTGTAGTAATGTAGTACTGCAGTACTGTAGTAATGTGGTAATGTAGTACTCTAGTACTGTAGTAATGTTGTATTGTAGTACTGTAGTACTGTAGTAATGTAGTACTGTAGGAATGTAGTAATGCAGTAATGTAGTAATGTAGTACTGTAGTAATGTTACACTGTAGTAATGTTATACTGTAGTAATGTAGTAATGTAGTAATGTAATACTCTAGTACTGTAACAATGTGGTAATGTAGTAATGTAGTACTGTAGTAATGTAGTACTCTAGTACTGTTGTAATGTAGTAATGTAGTAATGTAGTAATGTAGTACTGCAGTAATGTAGTACTGTAGTACTGTAGTAATGTAGTGCTGTAGTAATGTTGCAATGTAGTACTGTAGTCCTGTAGTAATGTAGTACTGTAGTAATGTGGCAATGTAGTACTGTAGTACTGTAGTAATGTAGTACTCTAGTACTGTAGTAATGTGGTAATGTAGTAATGTAGTACTGTAGTAATGTAGTACTGCAGTACTGTAGTAATGTAGTAATGTAGTACTATAGTACTGTAGTAATGTGGTAATGTTTGTACTGTAGTACTGTAGTAATGTAGTACTGTAGTACTGTAGTAATGTAGTAATGTAGTACTCTAGTACTGTAGTAATGTGGTAATGTAGTAATGCAGTACTGTAGTACTCTAGTACTGTAGTAATGTAGTAATGTAGTACTGTAGTAATGTGGTAATGTAGTACTGTAGTCCTGTAGTACTGTAGTAATGTAGTAATGTAGTAATGTAGTAATGTGGTAATGTAGTACTGTGGTACTGTGGTACTGTAGTAATGTAGTAATGTAGTACTCTAGTACTGTAGTAATGTGGTAATGTAGTACTGTAGTAATGTAGTACTGCAGTACTGTAGTAATATAGTAATGTAGTACTATAGTACTGTAGTAATGTGGTAATGTTTGTACTGTAGTACTGTAGTAATGCAGTACTGTAGTACTGTAGTAATATAGCAATGTAGTACTGTAGTACTGTAGTAATGTAGTAATGTAGTAATGTAGTACTGTAGTAATGTAGTACTGTAGTAATGTAGTACTGTAGTACTGTAGTAATGTAGTAATGTAGTACTATAGTACTGTAGTAATGTGGTAATGTTTGTACTGTAGTACTGTAGTAATGTAGTACTGTAGTACTGTAGCAATGTAGTAATGTAGTACTGTAGTACTGTAGTAATGTGGTAATGTAGTACTGTTGTTTTCATTTCTGTGGCTACAGGCATCCAGATGTTGTGTACAGTCTGATTGTCTCTCAAAAGGCCCTACAGGCCTTGGTCAAAAGGGAATGTGGTGCCGTTTGGGATTCCCCCATTGTCTTCCCCAAACTTAAATTCTTCATCTTTTGTTATTTCATGGCTGAGGATTGAAAAGGGGAATCCCATGCTGGGTGGGAGGCTGACTTTGATTGGAGAGGAGATTCAGGGCTATAGATCGAGAGATTAGAAACAGGATTGTTGAGATTAATCAAAACAAGGAGTCAGAACAGACCTCTGTCTGTGTCTCTCTCTCTCTCTCTCTCTCTGTCTCTGTGTCTCTGTCTCTCTCTCTCTCTCTCTCTCTGTCTCTCTCTCTCTCTGTCTGTGTCTCTCTCTCTCTCTCTCTCTCTCTCTCTGTCTCTGTGTCTCTGTCTCTCTCTCTCTCTCTCTGTCTCTCTCTCTCTCTGTCTGTGTCTCTCTCTCTCTCTCTCTCTCTCTCTGTCTCTGTGTCTCTGTCTCTCTCTCTCTCTCTCTCTCTCTCTGTCTCTCTCTCTCTCTGTCTGTGTCTCTCTCTCTGTCTCTGTCTCTGTCTCTCTGTCTCTCTCTCCCTCTCTCTCTCTGTCTCTCTCTGTCTCTGTGTCTCTGTGTCTCTCTCTCTCTCTCTCTCTCTCTCTCTCTCTCTCTGTCTCTGTGTCTCTGTGTCTCTGTGTCTCCTCCCCTCTCTCTCTCTCTCTCTCTGTCTTTGTCTCCCTGTGTCTCTCTGTCTCTCTCTCTCTCTCTCTCTCTCTCTCTCTCTGTCTCTGTGTCTCTGTGTCTCTCTCTCTCACTCTCTCTCTCTCTCTGTCTCTGTCTCCCTGTGTCTCTCTCTCTCTCTCTGTCTCTGTCTCCCTGTGTCTCTCTGTCTCTCTCTCTCTCTGTCTCTGTCTCTGTCTCTCTGTCTCTCTCTCTGTCTCTGTGTCTCTGTGTCTCTCTCTCTCTCTCTCTCTGTCTCTGTGTCTCTCTCTCTCTGTCTCTCTGTCTCTGTCTCTCTGTCTCTCTCTCTCTCTCTCTCTCTCTCTCTCTCTCTCTCTCTCTCTCTCTCTCTCTCTGTCTCTGTGTCTCTCTCTCTCTCTCTCTCTGTCTCTGTCTCCCTGTGTCTCTCTGTCTCTCTCTCTGTCTTTGTCTCCCTGTGTCTCTCTGTCTCTCTCTCTATCTGTCTTTCTTTGTCTTTCTGTCTGGTTTTCTGGGTCTCTATGTTTTTGGTTGAACAGGTTTTGCAGTTTCTCTCTTCAGTTCTCTATTTGACAGTTTTAGATTTGATAGGGAAGCTGATCTACTGCCACTGTTACAGTGGAACGTTTTATCCAGGAAAATGTCTAAAAGGGATTGAATTAGTTGCCTAATTGTTTTTTGGTAGATTTCCAAACTACTTTCCTTCCATCTACAGCATTTCTTAATATTACTCAGTTCTGTTGGCTTCGATGATTCATGATTGAGTATTGCTCTGTTCAGGTAGAGTGTGATGTTGCTGTGGTCTGATAAGGGTGTCAGTGGGCTGAGGACTCTAACTGCTGGGTGCCTCTCTATCTTTCTCTGTTCATCTGTCTCCATCTCATCTCTCCACCCCTCTCTCTCTCTCTCTCTCTCTCTCTCTCTCTCTCTCTCTCTCTCTCTCTCTCTCGCTCTCTCTAGAGATAGAGCACTGTCTAGAGTCTCAGTATAGTAACATAACCTGATGACAGAGGACTGTCTAGAGTCTCAGTATAGTAACAGACCCTGATGATAGAGGACTGTCTAGAGTCTCAGTATAGTAACAGACCCTGATGATAGAGGACTGTCTAGAGTCTCAGTATAGTAACAGACTCTGCTGATGGAGGACTGTCTAGAGTCTCAGTATAGTAACAGACTCTGCTGATGGAGGACTGTCTAGAGTCTCAGTATAGTAACAGACTCTGCTGATGGAGGACTGTCTGGAGTCTCAGTATAGTAACAGACTCTGCTGATAGAGGACTGTCTAGAGTCTCAGTATAGTAACAGACTCTGCTGATAGAGGACTGTCTAGAGTCTCAGTATAGTAACAGACCCTGATGATGGAGGACTGTCTAGAGTCTCAGTATAGTAACAGACTCTGCTGATGGAGGACTGTCTAGAGTCTCAGTATAGTAACAGACTCTGCTGATGGAGGACTGTCTGGAGTCTCAGTATAGTAACAGACCCTGATGATGGAGGACTGTCTGGAGTCTCAGTATAGTAACAGACTCTGCTGATAGAGGACTATCTAGAGTCTCCGTA
>NW_027008259.1:22500-25000 GCF_036934945.1 Oncorhynchus masou masou | reverse complement strand
CTTGATACCATATGTGTCATTTCGTAGTTGTTATGTCCCCAGATGCTGTTTTATGTTATTATCTTTTCATGACACAGAAAGTCAAGTCCTTTTTTTGCTTCCACTGTGAATGACAACAGTTCGTCTATCACTACAAAAAAATCTTTACAACACTCCCCCTCGATAACCACCAAGCCACATGGTCATGCTCTGACCACAACACTCCCCCTCGATAACCACCAAGCCACATGGTCATGCTCTGACCACAACACTCCCCCTCGATAACCACCAAGCCACATTGTCATGCTCTGACCCCAACACTCCCCTCGATAACCACCAAGCCACAGTGTCATGCTCTGACCCCAACACTCCCCTCGATAACCACCAAGCCACATGGTCATGCTCTGACCCCAACACTCCCCTCGATAACCACCAAGCCACATGGTCATGCTCTGACCCCAACACTCCCCCCTCGATAACCACCAAGCCACAGTGTCATGCTCTGACCACAACACTCCCCTCGATAACCACCAAGCCACATGGTCATGCTCTGACCACAACACTCCCCCTCGATAACCACCAAGCCACATGGTCATGCTCTGACCACAACACTCCCCCTCGATAACCACCAAGCCACATGGTCATGCTCTGACCACAACACTCCCCCTCGATAACCACCAAGCCACATTGTCATGCTCTGACCCCAACACTCCCCCTCGATAACCACCAAGCCACAGTGTCATGCTCTGACCCCAACACTCCCCCTCGATAACCACCAAGCCACATGGTCATGCTCTGACCCCAACACTCCCCTCGATAACCACCAAGCCACATGGTCATGCTCTGACCCCAACACTCCCCCTCGATAACCACCAAGCCACAGTGTCATGCTCTGACCACAACACTCCCCCTCGATAACCACCAAGCCACATGGTCATGCTCTGACCACAACACTCCCCCTCGATAACCACCAAGCCACAGTGTCATGCTCTGACCCCAACACTCCCCCTCGATAACCACCAAGCCACAGTGTCATGCTCTGACCCCATACCTCCACCTCGATAACCACCAAGCCTCGGTGTGAAATACCACATTGTCATGCTCTGACCCCAACACTCCCCCTCGATAACCACCAAGCCACAGTGTCATGCTCTGACCACAACACTCCCCCTCGATAACCACCAAGCCACATGGTCATGCTCTGACCACAACACTCCCCCTCGATAACCACCAAGCCACATTGTCATGCTCTGACCCCAACACTCCCCCTCGATAACCACCAAGCCACAATGTCATGCTCTGACCCCAACACTCCCCCTCGATAACCACCAAGCCTCGGTGTGAAATACCACATTGTCATGCTCTGACCACAACACTCCCCCTCGATAACCACCAAGCCACAATGTCATGCTCTGACCCCAACACTCCCCCTCGATAACCACCAAGCCTCGGTGTGAAATACCACATTGTCATGCTCTGACCCCATACCTCCACCTAGATTTGCGATCACTGAACAAAACATTTAAACGCAACATGTAAGGCAAAAAGTTATACGAGCACGAGCAGTGTGTACGTTTCTCTTTTGTTACCGTCTAATTGTTGATAGCTCAGTCTAATTGTTGCTATGCTCCTGTAACAAGATAGCTCAGTCTAATTATATAGAGGGAATAGGGTTCCATAGGGCTCTCGTCTAAAGTAGTGCACTATATAGGGAATAGGGTTCCATAGGGCTCTCGTCTAAAGTAGTGCACTATATAGGGAATAGGGTTCCGTAGGCCTCTGGTCTAAAGTAGTGCACTATATAGGGAATAGGGTTCCATAGGCCTCTGGTCTAAAGTAGTGCGCTATATAGGGAATAGGGTTCCATAGGGCTCTGGTCTAAAGTAGTGCACTATATAGGGAATAGGGTTCCATAGGCCTCTGGTCTAAAGTAGTGCGCTATATAGGGAATAGGGTTCTATAGGGCTCTGGTCTAAAGTAGTGCACTATATAGGGAATAGGGTTCCATAGGGCTCTGGTCTAAAGTAGTGCACTATATAGGGAATAGGGTTCTATAGGGCTCTGGTCTAAAGTAGTGCACTATATAGGGAATAGGGTTCCATAGGCCTCTGGTCTAAAGTAGTGCGCTATATAGGGAATAGGGTTCTATAGGGCTCTGGTCTAAAGTAGTGCACTATATAGGGAATAGGGTTCCATAGGGCTCTGGTCTAAAGTAGTGCACTATATAGGGAATAGGGTTCCATAGGCCTCTGGTCTAAAGTAGTGCACTATATAGGGAATAGGGTTCCATAGGCCTCTGGTCTAAAGTAGTGCACTATATCTTGAATAGGGTTCCATAGGCCTCTGGTCTAAAGTAGTGCACTATATAGGGAATAGGGTTCCATAGGCCTCTGGTCTAAAGTAGTGCACTATATAGGGAATAGGGTTCCATAGGCCTCTGGTCTAAAGTAGTGCACTATATAGGGAATAGGGTTCTATAGGGCTCTGGTCTAAAGTAGTGCACTATATAGGGAATAGGGTT
>NW_027008259.1:0-17500 GCF_036934945.1 Oncorhynchus masou masou | reverse complement strand
ACCTTGCGTGCGCTGCAGGATTTTAATCCATGACGGCGTAGTGTGTAACTAATGGTGTTCTTTGAGACTGTGGTCCCAGCTCTCTTCAGGTTATTGACCAGGTCCTGCAGTGTAGTTCTGGGCTGATCCCTCACCTTCCTCATGATCATTGATGCCCCACGAGGTGAGATCTTGCATGGAGCCCCAGACCGAGGGTGATTGACCGTCATCTTGAACTTCTTCCAATTTCGAATAATTGCGCCGTTGTAATTGCGCAGTTGTTGCCTTCTCACCAAGCTGCTTGCCTATTGTCCTGTAGCCCATCCCAGCCTTGTGCAGGTCTACAATTAAATCCCTGATGTCCTTACACCCTCTCTGGTCTTGGCCACTGTGGAGAGTTGGAGTCTGTTTGAGTGAGTGTGTTGGCAGGTGTTTTTTATACAGGTAACAAGTTTAAACAGGTGCAGTTCAATACAGGTAATGAGTGGAGAACCGGAGTGTTTCTTAAAGAAAAACTTAAAGAAAAACTAACAGGTCTGTTAGAGCCGGAATTCTTACTGGTTGGTCGGTGATCAAATACTTATGTCATGCAATAAAATGCAAATTAATTACTTAAAAAGCATACAATGTGACTTTCTGGATTTTTTTTTTTACTAGGCAAGTCAGTTTAGAACAAATTCTAATATTCAATGACGGCCTAGGAACAGTGGGTTAACTGCCTGTTCAGGGGCAGAATGACAGATTTTGTACCTTGTCAGCTCAGGGATTTGAACTTGCAACCTTTTGGTTACTAGTCCAATGCTCTAACCACTAGGCTACACTGCCATCTTTCACAGTTGAAGTGTACCTATGATAAAAATTACAGACCTCTACATATTTGAAAGTAGGAAAACTCTGCAAAATTGGCAGTGTATCAAATACTTGTTCTCCCCACTGTATATACAGAGTCAGTGTGCGGGGGCACCGGTTAGTTGAGGTAGTGTGTACAGTTGAAGTTGGAAGTTTACATACACCTTAGCCAAATACATTTAAACTCAGTTTTTCACAATAGCTGACATTTAATCCTAGTAAATGTTCCCTGTCTTAGGTCATTTGGGATCACCACTTTATTTAAAAAAATTGAAATGTCAGAATAATAGTAGAGAGAACTATTTATTTCAGCTTTTATTTCTTTCATCATATTCCCAGTGGGTCAGAGGTTTACATACACTAATTTAGTATTTGGTAGCATTGGCTTTAAATTGTTTATCTTGGGTTAAATGTTTTGGGTAGCCTTCCACAAGCTTCCCACAATAAGTTGGATGAATTTTGGCCCAGAGCCAAAAGCTGGTGTAACTGAGTCAGGTTTGTAGGCCTCCTTGCTTGCACACGCTTTTTCAGTTCCGCCCACAAATTTTATACAAGATTGAAGTCAGGGCTTTGTGATGGCCACTCCAATACCTTGACTTTGTTTTCCTTTAGCCATTTTTCCACAACTTTGGAAGTATTATTGGGGTCATTGTCCATTTGGAAGACCCATTTGTGACCAAGCTTTACCTTCCTGACTGATGTCTTGAGATGTTGCTTCAATATATCCACATAGTTTTTAATTCCACATGATGCCATCATCCAATTACAGTGAATGAACAACAGGACAAAATGCAAACCCTCCAACCAAAAAAGGCCTGTGGTGTTGATGGTATCCTAAATTAAAAGATAAAATAGACTACAAACTATACTTCAACTTTTTAACATTATCCTCAGCAATGGCATCTTCCCTAATATTCGGAACAAAGGGATTCTGCAAAAATCCTTGGTGTACAACGTAAAACACCAAATAATGCATTCAGACTTTCACTAAAATAACATTTGAGACAGGCAGGCAGACAGACAGAAAGAAAGACAGACAGACAGACAGACAGACAGACAGGCAGGCAGGCAGGCAGCCAGACAGGCAGGCAGACAGGCAGGCAGGCAGGCAGGCAGGCAGGCAGGCAGGCAGACAGACAGACAGACAGACAGACAGACAGACAGACAGACAGACAGACAGACAGACAGACAGACAGACAGACAGACAGACAGACAGACAGACAGACAGACAGACAGACAGACAGACAGACAGACAGACCATAACATATCTCTCTCCTGAGGTCTGTGACCTTTACCGCCAGAGACACAACATCACAGAGGGAGATGAAGTACTTCTTCTCCATAGAGTGGATGGACATGTATGACGTTTTGCCCGCTGGACCGTTTCCATGGTGATCAGTGATAACGATAGAATTGGGAAATAGAATACTTAATTTAAACAGATCTCTATGGTAACAACCCTAGCTGTTACCATTCTCCATGGTAACAAACCCTAGCTGCTACCATTCTCTATGGTAACAAACCCTAGCTGCTACCATTCTCCATGGTAACAAACCCTAGCTGCTACCATTCTCTATGGTAACAACCCCTAGCTGCTACCATTCTCTATGGTAACAAACCCTAGCTGCTACCATTCTCCATGGTAACAAACCCTAGCTGCTACCATTCTCTATGGTAACAAACCCTAGCTGCTACCATTCTCCATGGTAACAAACCCTAGCTAATACCATTCTCTATGGTAACAACCCCTAGCTGCTACCATTCTCTATGGTAACAAACCCTAGCTGCTACCATTCTCCATGGTAACAAACCCTAGATGTAACCATTCTCCATGGTAACAACCACTAGCTGCTACCATTCTCCATGGTAACAACCCCTAGCTGCTACCATTCTCCATGGTAACAACCCCTAGCTGTTACTATTCTCTATGGTAACAAACCCTAGCTGCTACCATTCTCCATGGTAACAAACCCTAGCTGTGACCATTCTCCATGGTAACAACCCTTAGCTGTTACCATTCTCCATGGTAACAAACTCTAGCTGTTACCATTCTCCATTGTAACAACCCCTAGCTGTTACCATTCTCCATGGTAACAAACCCTAGCTGTTACCATTCTCCATGGTAACAACCCCTAGCTGTTACCATTCTCCATGGTAACAAACCCTAGCTGTTACCATTCTCCATGGTAACAAACCCTAGCTGCTACCATTCTCTATGGTAACAAACCCTAGCTGCTACCATTCTCTATGGTAACAACCCCTAGCTGCTACCATTCTCTATGGTAACAACCCCTAGCTGCTACCATTCTCTATGGTAACAACCCCTAGCTGCTACCATTCTCTATGGTAACAAACCCTAGCTGTGACCATTCTCTATGGTAACAAACCCTAGATGCTACCATTCTCTATGGTAAGTCGCTCTGGATAAGAGCGTCTGCTAAATGACTTAAATGTAAATGTAAATGTAACAAACCCTAGCTGTTACCATTCTCTATAGTAACAACCCCTAGCTGTGACCATTCTCTATGGTAACAAACCCTAGCTGCTACCATTCTCTATGGTAACAAACCCTTGCTGTTACCATTCTCTATGGTAACAAACCCTAGCTGTGACCTTTCTCTATGGTAACAAACCCTAGCTGTGACCATTCTCTATGGTAACAACCCCTAGCTGTTACCATTCTCCATGGTAACAAACCCTAGCTGTTACCATTCTCTATGATAACAAACCCTAGCTGTTGCCATTCTCTATGGTAACAACCCCTAGCTGTTACCATTATCCATGGTAACAAACCCTAGCTGCTACCATTCTCCATGGTAACAAACCCTAGCTGCTACCATTCTCTATGGTAACAAACCCTAGCTGTTACCATTCTCCATGGTAACAAACCCTAGCTGTTACCATTCTCCATGGTAACAAAACCTAGCTGTTACCATTCTCCATGGTAACAATCCCTAGCTGTGACCATTCTCCATGGTAACAAACCCTAGCTGTGACCATTCTCCATGGTAACAAACCCTAGCTGCTACCATTCTCTATAGTAACAAACCCTAGCTGTTACCATTCTCTATGGTAACAAACCCTATCTGCTACCATTCTCTATGGTAACAAACCCTAGCTGCTACAATTCTCTATGGTAACAAACCCTAGCTGCTACCATTCTCTATGGTAACAAACCCTAGCTGTTGCCATTCTCCATGGTAACAAACCCTAGCTGTTGCCATTCTCTATGGTAACAAACCATAGCTGCTACCATTCTCTATGGTAACAAACCCTAGCTGCTACCATTCTCCATGGTAACAAACCCTAGCTGTTGCCATTCTCTATGGTAACAAACCCTAGCTGCTACCATTCTCTATGGTAACAAACCCTAGCTGCTACCATTCTCCATGGTAACAAACCCTAGCTGTTGCCATTCTCTATGGTAACAAACCCTAGCTGCTACCATTCTCTATGGTAACAAACCCTAGCTGCTACCATTCTCCATGGTAACAACCCCTAGCTGCTACCAGTCTCCATGGTAACAACCCCTAGCTGCTACCATTCTCCATGGTAACAAACCCTAGCTGCTACCATTCTCCATGGTAATAAACCCTAGCTGCTACCATTCTCCATGGTAACAACCCCTAGCTGCTACCATTCTCTATGGTAACAACCCCTAGCTGCTACCATTCTCCATGGTAACAAACCCTAGCTGCTACCATTCTCTATGGTAACAAACCCTAGCTGTTACCATTCTCCATGGTAACAAACCCTAGCTGCTACCATTCTCTATGGTAACAAACCCTAGCTGTTACCATTCTCCATGGTAACAAACCCTAGCTGCTACCATTCTCCATGGTAACAAACCCTAGCTGCTACCATTCTCTATGGTAACAAACCCTAGCTGCTACCATTCTCTATGGTAACAACCCCTAGCTGTTACCATTCTCTATGGTAACAAACCCTAGCTGTTGCCATTCTCTATGGTAACAACCCCTAGCTGTTACCATTCTCTATGGTAACAAACCCTAGCTGCTACCATTCTCTATGGTAACAACCCTAGCTGTTACCATTCTCTATGGTAACAAACCCTAGCTGTTGCCATTCTCTATGGTAACAAACCCTAGCTGCTACCATTCTCTATGGTAACAACCCCTAGCTGTTACCATTCTCTATGGTAACAAACCCTAGCTGTTACCATTACTGCAGGTACCGCCAGCGGGAGGCTCTTACTGAGCATGTGCAAGAATCAATAGCTATTCCAAGCTGCCGAGCAAGAAGGGAAGACGGTGCTCATCCAAGTTCACATACCGGTTGACTAGGTAGACAATGTGTCCATCTGACCATCTCCTTCGATAGTTCAAGTTGTAATCAATTTTGGCGTGTTCCTCCCTGTCAGAGATGGAATGGTGCGAGGTTAAGCGTCAGACGCGATCTGTTCCTGTGCTGTCCTAAAGCATATGATCTCAGAATGCACAAGTTAGTTCCACCCTGTGTATTTGCAAATGGCAACCTATTCCCTAATGGGTCCCGGTCAAAAGGAGTGGACTATGTAGGAAATAGGTAGCCATTTGGCACGCGGCCTTAGTTTCCTCATTGTAAGTGCTGACAGCTGTCTCTGTGCCCGGTAAAGGCCAATACCTAGTTGTGTCTTCCGTAGTTAATCCAACCTCTCTGAATCAGAGAGATGCGGAGTGGGGGGCTGCCTTATATCGAACATCCACGGCACCCAGGGAACAGTGGGTTAACTGCCTTTCGTACAAGGGGCAGAATGGCAGATTTTTATCTTGTCGGCTCGGGGGATTCAATCTAGCAACCTTTCGCTTACTGGCCCAACACTCTAACCACTAGGCTACCTGCCTCCTCTACACTCTAACCACTAGGCTACCTGCCTCCTCTACACTCTAACCACTAGACTACCTGCCTCCTCTACACTCTAACTACTAGTCTACCTGCCTCCTCTACACTCTAACCACTAGACTACCTGCTAGATCTGCCTAATTCAACACCCGTGTCCACCAAGATGTTAAGAGATTAAGAAGGCAACCTGGGACTCAAACATCCGTTTATGCTTTAATCATAGTTTTTAGGCTTTAATCATTGTTTTTTTTGTTGCCTTTAATCAGTGTTTTTAGTCTTTAATCATTGTTTTTAGGCTTTAATCATTGTTTCGGGGCTTTAATCATTGAAGAATATATCTGAAAAATTACTCATGAGCTTAGTTGAACTGTTTAACCCCATTAGAACCTAGCCGGCAGATGCTGTAAGACGCATCTGTGTTGTTTATTTATACAAGTGGTAGTGGGGTTGTTCATCAGGCAGCGTTGTATAACAAACATGTTGTTCTCAACCAACTGCCAAGTTTTCTGTTTTATATTAGTTCCTTCAATTGTTTTGGTGCTCCAGTGCCGCACCATTTCAATCACCATCCCATTCTTATGGCACACAGGGAAATGTTTAATTCTATTCCCAATGCCATTCACAGTGAGTCATACTAATTGTTGTGGATCTTCACATTACAAGATAGGTACAATTAATGTCGGGAAGTTTACATACACTTAGGTTGGAGTCATTAAAACTTGTTTTTCAACCACTCCACAATTTTCTTGTTTAACAACCTTTAGTTTTGGTAAGTCGGTTAGGACATCTACTTTATGCATGACACGTTATTTTTCCAACAATTGTTTACAGACAGATTATTTCACTTATAATTCACTGTATCACAATTCCAGTGGGTCAGAAGTTTACATACACTAAGTTGACTGTGCCTTTAAACAGCTGGGAAAATTTAAGAAAATGATGTCATGGCTTTAGAAGCTTCTGATAGGCAAATTTACATTATTTGAGTCAATTGGAGGTGTACCTGTGGATATATTTCAAGGCCTACCTTCGAACTCAGTGCCTCTTTGCTTGACATCATGGGAAGATCAAAATATATCAGCCAATACCTCAGAATTGTGGACCTCCACAAGTCTGGTTCATCCTTGGGAGCAATTTCCAAACACCTGAAGGTACCACGTTCATCTGTACAAACAATAGTACGCAAGTATAAACACCATGGGACCACGCAGCCGCCATACCGCTCAGGAAGGAGACGCGTTCTGTCTCCTTGAGATGAACTTACTTTGGTGCGAAAAGTGCAAATCAATCCCAGAACAACAGCAAAGGACCTTGTGAAGATGCTGGAGGAAACAGGTACAAAAGTATCTATATCCACAGTAAAACAAGTCCTGTATCGACATAACCTGAAAGGCTGCTCAGCAAGGAAGAATCCACTGCTCCAAAACCGCCATAAAAAAGCCAGAATACGGTTTGCAACTGCACATGGGGACAAAGATCGTACTTTTTGGAGAAAAGTCCTCTGGTCGGATGAAACAAAAATAGAACTGTTTGGCCATAATGACCATCGTTATGTTTGGAGGAAAAAGGGGGATGCTTGCAAGCCGAAGAACATCATCCCAACCGTGAAGCACGGGGGTGGAAGCATCATGTTTTGGGGGTGATTTGCTGCAGGAGAGACTGGTGCACTTCACAAAATAGATGGCATTGTGAGGCAGGAAAATTATGTGGACATATTGAAGCAACATCTCAAGACATCAGTTAGGAAGTTAAAGCTTGGTCGCAAATGGGTCTTCCAAATGGACAATGACCCCAAGCATACTTCCAAAGTTGTGGCAAAATGGCTGAAGGACAACAAAGTCAAGGTAATGGACTGGCCATCAAAAAGCACTGACCTCAAACCTATAGAAAATTTGTAGGTAGAACTGAAAAAGCTTGGAGGCCTACTAACCTGACTCATTTACACCAGCTCTGTCAGGAGGAATGGGCTAAAAATCACCTAATTTATTGTGGGAAGCTTGTGGTAGGCTACCCGAAACATTTGACCCAAGTTAAACAATTTAAAGGCAATGCTACCAAATACTAATTGAGTGTATGTAAACTTCTGACCCACTAGGAATGTGATGAAATAAATTAAAGCTGAAATAAATCATTCTCTCTACTATTATTCTGACATTTCACAGTCTCAAAATAAAGTGGTGATCCTAACTGAGCAAAAACAGGGAATTTTTAGTAGGATTAAATGTCAGGAATAGTTAAAAACTGAGTATAAAATGTAAACGTACACTTCCAACTTCAACTGTAGCTTTAAGTAATTTATCAGACACTCTTATCCAGACTTACAGCAGCAATTAGAGTTAAGTGCCTTTGCTCAAAGAGACATCAACACATTTTACACCTTTGTCATCTCAGGGATTTGAACCGGAGACCTTTAGGTGACTAGCCAAACGCTCTAATTGCTAGTTCCATCCCACAGCCAACTGGAGCCCTGAACCCTCAGTCTACCTGACACACGCACGTACACACACACACGCGCGCGCACACAGACACACACACACACACACAGACACATGCACACGCACACAGACACAGACACAGACACTCACCCTCCATCTCCATGTCTGTCAGATAACCCACTGTTTAACTACATGGCCCTGCCTGCCTGCACTTTGTGTTGTTGGGAAAATACAATCAGGCCTGAATCTAAATTGCAGGTATCGAAGTGAAAACAATCACATTGAAGAAATCCCCCAGGTTAGTGGTGACTGGAGAAATATCCCAGGTTAGTGGTGACTGGAGAAATCCCCCAGGTTAGTGGTGACTGGAGAAATCCCCCATGTTAGTGGTGACTGGAGAAATCCCCCAGGTTAGTGGTGACTGGAGAAATCCCCCAGGTTAGTGGTGACTGGAGAAATCACCCAGGTTAGTGGTGACTGGAGAAATCCCCCAGGTTAGTGGTGACTGGAGAAATCTCCCAGGTTAGTGGTGACTGGAGAAATCACCCAGGTTAGTGGTGACTGGAGAAATCCCCCAGGTTAGTGGTGACTGGAGAAATCCCCCAGGTTAGTGGTGACTGGAGAAATATCCCAGGTTAGTGGTGACTGGAGAAATCCCCCAGGTTAGTGGTGACTGGAGAAATCCCCCAGTATAGTGGTGACTGGAGAAATATCCCAGGTTAGTGGTGACTGGAGAAATCTCCCAGGTTAGTGGTGACTGGAGAAATATCCCAGGTTAGTGGTGACTGGAGAAATCCCCCAGGTTAGTGTCTTATGTTACCCCACAGTGATGTGTGTTGTTCTCTCCTTAGTGTGTTGTTCTCTCCTTAGTGTGTTGTTCTCTCCTTAGTGTGTTGTTCTCTCCTTAGTGTGTTGTTCCCTCCGTAGTGTGTTGTTCCCTCCTTGGTGTGTTGTTCTCTGGTTATTGTGTGGTGTTCCCTCCTTAGTGTATGTTGTTCCCAATTGACATTGTATTAGCCCTCAGCAACAGTCTCTTGTTCCGATAGTTCTATATAAACCACAGGGCTTGTTAGGAGATGAGACAACATTAAGAAAAATAACATTTAAGGAACAGACTGAGGTAACACAACAATGAGTGAGTGATTCACATGGGGTTATTCTGGCCCCAAATAACATTATAGTGAAGTTAAAACGCCGTAGGACATACTGGCCTTGGGATGAGAATGAATTAAACATTTTGAGCCTTTTGAAAAAATGATTCAGATGATGTTTCCCATTGAAATATGTAGTCATTCATTCACCCACTGACATCCACAATATTATAGACAATAGTTTAACCAGCCACTAGTTTAATCAGCCACTATTATAACCAGCCCCTAGTTTAACCAGACAATAGTTTAACCAGCCACTAGTTTAACCAGCCACTAGTTTAACCAGACACTAGTTTAACCAGCCACTAGTTTAACCAGCCACTATTATAACCAGACACTAGTTTTACCAGCCACTAGTTTAACCAGCCACTAGTTTAACCAGCCACTATTATAACCAGCCACAAGTTTAACCAGACACTATTATAACCAGACACTACTTTAAAGAGCCACTAGTTTAACCAGACACTAGTTTAACCAGACACTATTATATCCAGACACTAGTTTAACCAGACACTATTATAACCAGACACTATTATAACCAGACACTACTTTAACGAGCCACTAGTTTAACCAGCCACTAGTTTAACCAGACACTAGTTTAACCAGACACTAGTTTAACCAGACACTATTATAACCAGACACTATTATAACCAGACACTACTTTAACAAGCCACTAGTATAACCAGCCACTAGTTTAACCAGACACTAGTTTAACCAGACACTATTATATCCACTCAACGCTCAGTTCTCTCTCTCTCTCTCTCTCTCTCTCTCCAGAGCCTGGAACCACCAGGGGCCTTCTGTTTCTCCAGCAGCCCCAGAGAGTCACCTCCCTCCTGGGGAGAGATGCTGTGTTGGAGTGCTCCGCTTCGGGGTTCCCCACCCCCGCCTTCCACTGGATGAGAGGAACTGAGGTTATCCAGAGCAGGTGAGTGACTCATGGTTTCAGTTTCAAATGACACTCTATTCACTATTTTGTGCACTACTTTGCAATATGGGGCTCTGGACAAATGTAGTGCACTACATAGGGAATAGGGTTACACAGGCCTCTGGTCTAAAGTAGTGCACTATATTAGGGAATAGGGCTCCATAGGCCTCTGCTCTAAAGTAGTGCACTATATAGGGAATAGGGGTTCCATAGGGCTCTGGTCTAAAGTAGTGCACTATATAGGGAATAGGGTTCCATAGGCCTCTGGTCTAAAGTAGTGCACTATATAGGGAATAGGGTTCCATAGGTCTCTGGTCTAAAGTAGTGCACTATATAGGGAATAGGGTTCCATAGGTCTCTGGTCTAATGTAGTGCACTATATAGGGAATAGGGTTCCATAGGTCTCTGGTCTAATGTAGTGCACTATATAGGGAATAGGGTTCCATAGGGCTCTGGTCTAAAGTAGTGCACTATATAAGGAATAGGGTTCCATAGGGCTCTGGTCTAAAGTAGTGCACTATATAGGGAATAGGGTTCCATAGGCCTCTGGTCTAAAGTAGTGCACTATATAGGGAATAGGGTTCCATAGGGCTCTGGTCTAAAGTAGTGCACTATATTAGGGAATAGGGTTCCATAGGGCTCTGGTCTAAAGTAGTGCACTATATAAGGAATAGGGTTCCATAGGGCTCTGGTCTAAAGTAGTGCACTATATAGGGATTAGGGTTCCATTGGGCTCTGGTCTAAAGTAGTGCACTATATAGGGATTAGGGTTCCATTGGGCTCTGGTCTAAAGTAGTGCACTATATTAGGGAATAGGGTTCCATAGGGCTCTGGTCTAAAGTAGTGCACTATATAAGGAATAGGGTTCCATAGGGCTCTGGTCTAAAGTAGTGCACTATATAGGGATTAGGGTTCCATTGGGCTCTGGTCTAAAGTAGTGCACTATATAAGGAATAGGGTTCCATAGGGCTCTGGTCTAAAGTAGTGCACTATATAGGGAATAGGGTTCCATAGGCCTCTGGTCTAAAGTAGTGCACTATATAGGGAATAGGGTTCCATAGGGCTCTGGTCTAAAGTAGTGCACTATATTAGGGAATAGGGTTCCATAGGGCTCTGGTCTAAAGTAGTGCACTATATAAGGAATAGGGTTCCATAGGGCTCTGGTCTAAAGTAGTGCACTATATAGGGATTAGGGTTCCATTGGGCTCTGGTCTAAAGTAGTGCACTATATAGGGATTAGGGTTCCATTGGGCTCTGGTCTAAAGTAGTGCAATATATAGGGAATAGGGTTCCATAGGGCTCTGGTCTAAAGTAGTGCACTATATAGAGAAAAGTGTGCCACCTGTCTGTTCCATGATACCTTTGCCATGTGTGATGACAGAGCTGGTTGAAGTGACGACATTACAGACTGGTTGAAGTGACGACATTACAGACTGGTTGAAGAGACGACAAACTGGTGGAAGAGACTACACACTGGTTGATGTGACGACATTACAGACTGGTTGATGTGACGACATTACAGACTGGTTGAAGAGACGACATTACAGACTGGTTGATGTGACGACATTACAGACTGGTTGAAGAGACGACATTACAGACTGGTTGAAGAGACGACATTACAGACTGGTTGAAGAGACAACATTACAGACTGGTTGAAGAGACAACAAACTGGTGGAAGAGACTACAAACTGGTTGATGTGACGACATTACAGACTGGTTGATGTGACGACATTACAGACTGGTTGAAGAGACAACATTACAGACTGGTTGAAGAGACGACAAACTGGTGGAAGAGACTACAAACTGGTTGATGTGACGACATTACAGACTGGTTGAAGAGACAACATTACAGACTGGTTGAAGAGACAACATTATAGACTGGTTGAAGAGACGGCATTACAGACTGGTTGAAGTGACGACATTACAGACTGGTTGATGTGACAACATTACAGACTGGTTGAAGAAACAACATTACAGACTGGTTGAAGAGACGGCATTACAGACTGGTTGAAGAGACAACATTACAGACTGGTTGAAGAGACGACATTACAGACTGGTTGATGTGACGACATTACAGACTGGTTGAAGAGACAACATTACAGACTGGTTGAAGAGACGACAAACTGGTGGAAGAGACTACAAACTGGTTGATGTGACGACATTACAGACTGGTTGAAGAGACGACATTACAGACTGGTTGAAGAGACGACAAACTGGTGGAAGAGACGACAAACTGGTTGAAGAGATGACATTACAGACTGGTTGAAGAAACAACATTACAGACTGGTTGAAGAGACAACATTACAGACTGGTTGAAGAGACAACATTACAGACTGGTTGAAGAGACAACATTACAGACTGGTTGAAGAGACAACATTACAGACTGGTTGAAGAGACGACATTACAGACTGGTTGAAGAGACGACATTACAGACTGGTTGAAGAGACGACATTACAGACTGGTTGAAGAGACGACATTACAGACTGGTTGAAGAGACAACATTACAGACTGGTTGATGTGACGACATTACAGACTGGTTGAAGTGACGACATTACAGACTGTTTGAAGAGACAACATTACAGACTGGTTGAAGAGACAACATTACAGACTGGTTGAAGAGACGACATTACAGACTGGTTGAAGAGACGACATTACAGACTGGTTGAAGTGACAACAAACTGGTTGAAGTGACGACATTACAGACTGGTTGAAGAGACGACATTACAGACTGGTTGAAGAGACAACATTACAGACTGGTTGATGTGACGACATTACAGACTGGTTGATGTGACGACATTACAGACTGGTTGAAGTGACGACATTACAGACTGGTTGAAGTGACGACATTACAGACTGTTTGAAGAGACGACATTACAGACTGGTTGAAGAGACGACATTACAGACTGGTTGAAGAGACAACATTACAGACTGGTTGAAGAGACAACATTACAGACTGGTTGAAGAGACGACATTACAGACTGGTTGAAGAGACGACATTACAGACTGGTTGAAGAGACGACATTACAGACTGGTTGAAGAGACGACATTACAGACTGGTTGAAGAGACAACATTACAGACTGGTTGATGTGACGACATTACAGACTGGTTGAAGTGACGACATTACAGACTGTTTGAAGAGACAACATTACAGACTGGTTGAAGTGACGACATTACAGACTGGTTGAAGAGACAACCTTACAGACTGGTTGAAGAGACGACATTACAGACTGGTTGAAGAGACGACATTACAGACTGGTTGAAGAGACAACATTACAGACTGGTTGAAGAGACGACATTACGTACTGGTTGAAGTGACAACATTACAGACTGGTTGAAGAGACGACATTACATACTGGTTGAAGAAACAACATTACAGACTGGTTGAAGAGACAACATTACAGACTGGTTGAAGAGACAACATTACAGACTGGTTGAAGAGACGACATTACAGACTGGTTGAAGAGACGACATTACAGACTGGTTGAAGAGACGACATTACAGACTGGTTGAAGAGACAACATTACAGACTGGTTGATGTGACGACATTACAGACTGGTTGAAGTGACGACATTACAGACTGGTTGAAGAGACAACATTACAGACTGGTTGAAGTGACGACATTACAGACTGGTTGAAGAGACAACCTTACAGACTGGTTGAAGTGACGACATTACAGACTGGTTGAAGAGACGACATTACAGACTGGTTGAAGAGACGACATTACAGACTGGTTGATGTGACAACATTACAGACTGGTTGAAGAGACGACATTACAGACTGGTTGATGTGACGACATTACAGACTGTTTGAAGAGACAACATTACAGACTGGTTGAAGAGACGACAAACTGGTGGAAGAGACTACAAACTGGTTGATGTGACGACATTACAGACTGGTTGAAGAGACGACATTACAGACTGGTTGAAGAGACGACAAACTGGTGGAAGAGACGACAAACTGGTTGAAGAGATGACATTACAGACTGGTTGAAGAAACAACATTACAGACTGGTTGAAGAGACAACATTACAGACTGGTTGAAGAGACAACATTACAGACTGGTTGAAGAGACGACATTACAGACTGGTTGAAGAGACGACATTACAGACTGGTTGAAGTGACAACAAACTGGTTGAAGTGACGACATTACAGACTGGTTGAAGAGACGACATTACAGACTGGTTGAAGAGACAACATTACAGACTGGTTGAAGTGACAACATTACAGACTGGTTGATGTGACGACATTACAGACTGGTTGAAGAGACAACATTACAGACTGGTTGAAGTGACGACATTACAGACTGGTTGAAGAGACAACCTTACAGACTGGTTGAAGAGACGACATTACAGACTGGTTGAAGAGACGACATTACAGACTGGTTGAAGAGACGACATTACAGACTGGTTGATGTGACGACATTACAGACTGGTTGAAGAGACGACATTACAGACTGGTTGATGTGACAACATTACAGACTGGTTGAAGAGACGACATTACAGACTGGTTGATGTGACGACATTACAGACTGGTTGAAGAGACGACATTACAGACTGGTTGAAGAGACGACATTACAGACTGGTTGAAGAGACAACATTACAGACTGGTTGAAGAGACGACATTACAGACTGGTTGAAGAGACAACATTACAGACTGGTTGAAGAGACGACAAACTGGTTGAAGAGACGACATTACAGACTGGTTGAAGAGACGACATTACAGACTGGTTGAAGAGACGACATTACAGACTGGTTGAAGAGACGACATTACAGACTGGTTGAAGAGACGACATTACAGACTGGTTGAAGAGACGACATTACAGAGCTGGTTGAAGAGACGACCTTACAGACTGGTTGAAGAGACGACATTACAGACTGGTTGAAGTGACGACATTAAAGACTGGTTGAAGAGACGACATTACAGACTGGTTGAAGAGACGACATTACAGACTGGTTGAAGAGACGACATTACAGAGCTGGTTGAAGAGACGACCTTACAGACTGGTTGAAGAGACGACATTACAGACTGGTTGAAGTGACGACATTAAAGACTGGTTGAAGAGACGACATTACAGACTGGTTGAAGAGACGACATTACAGACTGGTTGATGTGACGACATTACAGACTGGTTGAAGTGACAACATTACAGACTGGTTGAAGAGACGACATTACAGACTGGTTGAAGAGACGACATTACAGACTGGTTCTAGTCTGGTTGTGATGTCGTCAGTTCTTCCCACTATCCATCAGAAGTAAGTCATTTTTTTGGGGTCACAGAATCAGCCTCCACATAGTCCTAACTATTTCTGAAGGAGAATAAGATATACCTGGGTATCACAGGTTCACAAGGCACTGAACACACTCCCATTGTTCCTTATTGTGTAGACCTACACGTCTGTGTTGTCTTGGACAGTTTTGTTCCTCCGTGTCTCTGCAGGTCTAAGAAGTACTCCCTGCTGGGCGGCAGTAACCTCCTAATCAGCAGCGTAACGGACGATGATTCAGGCTCCTACAGCTGCGTGGCGTTTAACAAGAACCAGAACATCACCGCTTCCTGCGAGCTGTCCGTCCTCGGTAAGTCCTACGAGACCGCCACTCGTCTCACGAGGGGGAATTTCTCTCTGCGGGCACACACCTACAGACATACACACACCTACAGACATACACACACCTGCAGACTTACACACACCTACAGACATACACACACCTGCAGACTTACACACACCTACAGACATACACAGACCTGCAGACATACACACACCTACAGACATACACACACCTACAGACATACACAGACCTGCAGACATACACACATCTACAGACATACACACACCTGCAGACATACACACACCTACAGACATACACACACCTACAGACATACACACACCTACAGACATACACACACACACCTACAGACATACACATGTGTGCACACACACACACACACACACACACACACACACACACACACACACACACACACACACACACACACACACACACACACACACACACACACACACACACACACACACACACACACACACACACACACACACCTACAGACATACACATGTGTGCACACACACACACACACACCTACAGACATACACATGTGTGCACACACACACCTACAGACATACGCATGTGTGCACACACACACACACACACCTACAGACATACGCATGTGTGCTCACACACACACACACCTACAGACATACGCATGTGTGCACACACACACACAGACGCGACCACACACACGAAGAGAGGCAAAACTCTACGAGCATCTCTCTCTCCGTGTCTCTTCTCCATCGCTTTTCATGCCCACTAATCACCATACCATATTATCACCATACCATATTATCACCATACCATATTACCACCATACCATATTATCACCATACAGAGGGACCTCACCATACCATATTATCACCATACCATATTATCACCATACAGAGGGACCTCACCATACCATATTATCACCATACCATATAATCACCATACCATATTATCACCATACCATATTATCACCATACCATATTATCACCATACAGAGGGACCTCACCATACCATATTATCACCATACCATATAATCACCATACCATATTATCACCATACCATATTATCACCATACCATATTATCACCATACCATATTATCACCATACCATATTATCACCACACCATATTACTACCATACCATATTATCACCATACCATATTATCACCACACCATATTACCACCATACCATATTATCACCATACCATATTATCACCACACCATATTACTACCATACCATATTATCACCATACCATATTATCACCATACCATATTATCACCATACCATATTATCACCATACCATATTATCACCATACCATATTACTACCATAACATATAATCACCATACCATATCATCACCATAACATATTATCACCATACCATATTATCACCATACCATATTATCACCATACTGAGAGACCTCACCATAACATATTATCACCATAGCATATTATCACCATACCATATTATCACCATACCATATTATCACCACACTGAGAGATCTCACCATACCATATTACCACCATACCATATTATCACTATACCATATTATTACCATACCATATTATCACCATACTGCGAGACCTCACCATACCATATTATCAACATACCATATTATCACCATACCATATTATCACCATACCATATTACCACCATACCATATTACCACCATACCATATTACCACCATACCATATTATCATCATACCATATTACCACCATACCACCATACCATATTACCACCATACCATATTATCACC
>NW_027008258.1:0-601 GCF_036934945.1 Oncorhynchus masou masou | reverse complement strand
CTTTAGAAAGGCAGGGCAGGATGGATATAGGTCTGTAACAGTTTGGGTCTAGAGTGTCTCCCCTTTGAAGAGGGGGATGACCGCAGCCGCTTTCAATCTTTAGGAATCTCAGACGATAAGAAAGAGGTTGAACAGACTAGTAATAGGGGTTGCTACAATGGCGGATAATTTTAGGAAGGAGAGGTCAGATTGTCTAGCCCAGCTGATTTATAGGATTCAGATTTTGCAGCTCTTACAGAACATCAGCTGTCTGGATTTGGGTGAAGGAGAAGCGGTGGAAATTTGCAGGATGCAAATTTCTATGTTTGAAAAAGCTAGCCTTAGCTTTCCTAACTGACTGTGTGTATTGGTTCCTGGCTTCCCTGAAAAGTTGCATATCGTGGGGACTATTCAAAGCTTGTGCAGTACTCCACAGGGTGTTTTTGTGCTGGTCAAGGGCAGTCAAGTCGAGTGAATCAAGGGTTGTATCTATTCTTAGTTCTACATTTTTGTGAAAGGGGTGTCGTGTCTTTACTATCATTAAAGTGAAGATATAGTTTTATCAAAGATTCCATGTAATTAGTAAAACCCTACATAAAAACCCTTGAATGAGTAGATGTAC
>NW_027008257.1:0-601 GCF_036934945.1 Oncorhynchus masou masou | reverse complement strand
TTTTCTCATAAACAAGTTCTAAAAACATGTTTGATGCACTCTGATAAAAAACAAAATTTGTTGCGTTTATTTGAGATGTTATGAACACTGTAGACTGTTTCCAGCAAGTTGCAACAATGAAATGCAGAAATAAGCACATTTCAATAAACAAACCACTCAATCAAGTTTGATGCACCTGGATGTCCAATTTTGCTGTGCTGTCTATTCGAGTTGAAATAAACACCCTGGACAGTTTTCTGCAAATTGCAACATAAAAATGTAGAAAATAAGCCCTTTTCCATAAACAAGCTCTAAATAATGTTTGATGCACCTGGATGTCCAATTTTGCTGTGCTGTCTATTCGAGTTGAAATAAACACCCTGGACAGTTTTCTGCAAATTGCAACATAAAAATGTAGAAAATGTAGAAACTTTTCCATAAACAAGGTCTAAATCATGTGTGATGTACTCTGTAAGTAACATTTTTGCAGTACTGTTTAATCTCGATGATAGGAACACTGTGGACAATTTGAAATACAGAAATAAACACTTTTCCATAAACAAGGTCTAAATTGATGCACTTTGAATGTCCAATTTTTTGCTGTGCTGTCTATTCGAGTTGA
>NW_027008256.1:0-605 GCF_036934945.1 Oncorhynchus masou masou | reverse complement strand
CTGAGGTGGGATTAAAGAGCTGAGGTCTATGGTGATAGGTGGGATGGGCTGAGAGTGGCTGAGGGGTGGGATTAAAGAGCTGAGGTCTATGGTGATAGGTGGGATGGGCTGAGAGTGGCTGAGGGGTGGGATTAAAGAGCTGAGGTCTATGGTGATAGGTGGGATGGGCTGAGAGTGGCTGAGGGGTGGGATTAAAGAGCTGAGGTCTATGGTGATAGGTGGGATGGGCTGAGAGTGGCTGAGGGGTGGGATTAAAGAGCTGAGGTCTATGGTGATAGGTGGGATGGGCTGAGAGTGGCTGAGGGGTGGGATTAAAGAGCTGAGGTCTATGGTGATAGGTGGGATGGGCTGAGAGTGGCTGAGGGGTGGGATTAAAGAGCTGAGGTCTATGGTGATAGGTGGGATGGGCTGAGAGTGGCTGAGGGTGGGATTAAAGAGCTGAGGTCTATGGTGATAGGTGGGATGGGCTGAGAGTGGCTGAGGGGTGGGATTAAAGAGCTGAGGTCTATGGTGATAGGTGGGATGGGCTGAGAGTGGCATGAGGGGTGGGATTGCAGAGCTGAGGCCGGGGTGGTGATAGGTGGGATGGGCTGCAGAGTGGCTGA
>NW_027008255.1:0-605 GCF_036934945.1 Oncorhynchus masou masou | reverse complement strand
TTCCTTTGCGAAAGTATTCGGCCCCCTTAAACTTTGCGACCTTTTGCCACATTTCAGGCTTCAAACATAAAGATATAAAACTGTATTTTTTTGTGAAGAATCAACAACAAGTGGGACACAATCATGAAGTGGAACGACATTTATTGGATATTTCAAACTTTTTTAACAAATCAAAAACTGAAAGATTAGGCGTACAAAATTATTCAGCTCCCTTAAGTTAATACTTTGTAGCGCCACCTTTTGCTGCGATTACAGCTGCAAGTCGCTTGGGGTATGTCTCTATCAGTTTTGCACATCGAGAGACTGGCCTTATGGTCCCAGATATGGTGCTCTGGTACCGCTTGTCGTGTGGTAGCAATGAGAACAGACTTTGACCTGGGTGGCTGGAGTCTTTGACAATTTCTAGGGTCTTCTTCTTACGCTGCATGTTATAGTGGTCCTGGATGACAGGGAGCTTGGCATCAATGATGTACTGGGCTGTACGCACTGCCCTCTGTAGCGCCTTGCAGTCGGATGCCGAACAGTTGCCATACCAAGTGATGATGCAGCCAGTCAAGATGCTCTCAGTGGTGCAGCTTTAATAATTTCACCGAAACTGTCAGACC
>NW_027008254.1:0-607 GCF_036934945.1 Oncorhynchus masou masou | reverse complement strand
GAGTACCTTGGGAAAGTATTCAGACCACTTTTTTCCTAGTTATGCAGTTACTTCAGAAAGTATTCAGACCACTTTTGTCAGGATTTGGCCAGGGTTGTTCCGGTTTTTGGTCACTAGATGCCCCCATTGTGCTTTTTGACCTTTTGCTTTCCCTTGATCCCCATTATTATTTGCACCTGTGCCTCGTTTCCCTTGATTGTATTTAAACCCTTAGTTTCCCTCAGTTCTTTGCTCTGTGTTTGTATGTTAGCACCCAGCCCTAGTATTCTGTGAACTCTTGTTGATCCCGGTGGACGCTCTTGTGGAATTCTGTTTTTTTGTTCTTGTTTATTTATTTTTGAGTATCTTTTGAGGCTCTTTATGCTATACCTACCACCTTGTGGATTTACCTTTTTGTCTTGGAGGATTACCTTGTGGATTACCTTGTTCTTGTGGAATTCCTTTTGAGGTTGTGGAGTTACATGTTTTCCTGAAGGACTTCACTTTTTACTTTATTAAATACACCGTCTCAAGTACTGCTGTGTCTGCCTCCTCTTCTGGGTTCTGCCAACTATTCGTGGCTCAGTTGGTTAAGTGACTGTTTCTCACTCCGGAGACCCGGGTTACC
>NW_027008253.1:0-609 GCF_036934945.1 Oncorhynchus masou masou | reverse complement strand
AACTAGGTACTGGTACTCCCTGTATATAGCCATGTTATGACCTCGTACCCCTGCACATTCAACTAGGTACTGGTACTCCCTGTATATAGCCATGTTATTACCTCGTACCCCTGCACATTAACTAGGTACTGGTACTCCCTGTATATAGCCATGTTATTACCTCGTACCCCTGCACATCAACTAGGTACTGGTACTCCTGTATATAGCCATGTTATTACCTCGTACCCCTGCACATTAACTAGGTACTGGTACTCCCTGTATATAGCCATGTTATTACCTCGTACCCCTGCACATCAACTAGGTACTGGTACTCCCTGTATATAGCCATGTTATTACCTCGTACCCCTGCACATCAACTAGGTACTGGTACTCCCTGTATATAGCCATGTTATTACCTCGTACCCCTGCACATTAACTAGGTACTGGTACTCCCTGTATATAGCCATGTTATGACCTCGTACCCCTGCACATCAACTAGGTACTGGTACTCCCTGTATATAGCCATGTTATTACCTCGTACCCCTGCACATTAACTAGGTACTGGTACTCCCTGTATATAGCCATGTTATGACCTCGTACCTCTGCACATCAACTAGGTACTGGTACTCC
>NW_027008251.1:0-613 GCF_036934945.1 Oncorhynchus masou masou | reverse complement strand
GTAAATCATAGTATTTGACCAGAGTAAACAGTGTGGACCAGCTAAATCATAGTATTTGACCAGAGTAAACAGTGTGGACCAGCTAAATCATAGTATTTGTGAGAGTAAACTGTCTGGACCAGCTCAATCATAGTATTTGACGAGAGTAAACAGTCTGGACCAGCTAAATCATAGTATTTGACCAGAGTAAACAGTGTGGACCAGCTAAATCATAGTATTTGACCAGAGTAAACAGTGTGGACCAGCTAAATCATAGTATTTGACCAGAGTAAACCGTCTGGACCAGCTAAATCATAGTATTTGACGAGAGTAAACAGTCTGGACCAGCTAAATCATAGTATTTGACCAGAGTAAACAGTGTGGACCAGCTAAATCATAGTATTTGACGAGAGTAAACTGTCTGGACCAGCTCAATCATAGTATTTGACGAGAGTAAACAGTCTGGACCAGCTAAATCATAGTATTTGACCAGAGTAAACAGTGTGGACCAGCTAAATCATAGTATTTGACCAGAGTAAACAGTGTGGACCAGCTAAATCATAGTATTTGACCAGAGTAAACCGTCTGGACCAGCTAAATCATAGTATTTGACGAGAGTAAACAGTCTGGACCA
>NW_027008250.1:0-614 GCF_036934945.1 Oncorhynchus masou masou | reverse complement strand
AATATATCATTTGAAATGTCTCTATTATTTTGAAACGTTTGAGAATGTAATGTTTACTGTTCATTTCTGATTGTTTATTCACTTGCTTTGGCAATGTAAACATGTTTCCCATGCCAGGAAAGCCCTTTGAATTGAATTGAGAGAGAGAGCGAGCGAGAGAGCGAGAGAGAGAGTGTAACGGCGTTCTTCTTTTGTTGAAAGAGAGTCTGACCGAAATGCAGCGTGTAAGTTACTCATGTTTAATAGTGAAGACAAACAAACGAACTATACATGAAATAACTAAATAAATACAAAAACAACAAACGGAACGTGAAACCTATTACAGCCTGACTGGTGCACACTACACAGAGACAGGAACAATCACCCACGAAATGCAAAGCGAAAACCAGGCTACCTAAATACGGTTCCCAATCAGCGACAACGAGAATCACCTGACTCTGATTGAGAACCGCCTCAGGCAGCCAACCTATTTAACACACACACACCCCTAATCAGCTACAATCCCAAACACTACAAAACCCCAATACGAAAATACAATACAATAAACCCATGTCACACCCTGGTCTAACCAAATATAAAACGAAAACACAAAATACAATGACCAAGGCGTGACA
>NW_027008249.1:0-615 GCF_036934945.1 Oncorhynchus masou masou | reverse complement strand
GGTACCTGCCGCCCCAACACTCTAACCACTAGGCTACCTGCCGCCTCCTACACTCTAACCACTAGGCTACCTGCTGGTTTCTGGCCCAACACTCTAACCACTAGGCTACCTGCTGGTTACTTGTCCAACACTCTAACCACTAGGCTACCTGCTGGTTACTGGTCCAATGCTCTAACCACTAGGCTACCTGCTGGATACTGGTCCAACACTCTGACCACGAGGCTACCTGCTGGTTACTGGCCCAACACTCCAACCACTAGGCAACCTGATGGTTACACGTCCAACACTCTAACCACTAGGCTACCAGCTGGTTACTGGCCGAACACTCTAACCACTAGGCTACCTGCTAGTGACTGGCCCAACACTCTAACCACTAGGCTACCTGCTGGTAACTAGTCCAACACTCTAACCACTAGGCTACCTGCTGGTTACTAGTCCAACACTCTAACCACTAGGCTACCTGCTGGTTACTAGTCCAACACTCTAACCACTAGGCTACCAGCTGGTTACTGGTCCAACACTCTAACCACTAGGCGACCTGCCGACCCTACACTCTAACCACTAGGTTACCTGCTAGTTACTAGCCCAACACTCTAACTAATTTGGCTACCTGCT
>NW_027008248.1:0-616 GCF_036934945.1 Oncorhynchus masou masou | reverse complement strand
GGCCTACAGTCAGTGTCCAGATGTCAGTTAATATTATATTTGGCTACATGTGAGAGGTTATAGGCCTACAGTCAGTGTCCAGATGTCAGTTAATATTATATTTGGCTACATGTGAGAGGTTGTAGGCCTACAGTCAGTGTCCAGATGTCAGTTAATATTATATTTGGCTACATGTGAGAGGTTATAGGCCTACAGTCAGTGTCCAGATGTCAGTTAATATTATATTTGGCTACATGTGAGAGGTTATAGGCCTACAGTCAGTGTCCAGATGTCAGTTAATATTATATTTGGCTACATGTGAGAGGTTATAGGCCTACAGTCAGTGTCCAGATGTCAGTTTATATTATATTTGGCTACATGTGAGAGGTTATAGGCCTACAGTCAGTGTCCAGATGTCAGTTAATATTATATTTGGCTACATGTGAGAGGTTATAGGCCTACAGTCAGTGTCCAGATGTCAGTTAATATTATATTTGGCTACATGTGAGAGGTTATAGGCCTACAGTCAGTGTCCAGATGTCAGTTTATATTATATTTGGCTACATGTGAGAGGTTATAGGCCTACAGTCAGTGTCCAGATGTCAGTTAATATTATATTTGGCTACATGTGAGAGGT
>NW_027008247.1:0-617 GCF_036934945.1 Oncorhynchus masou masou | reverse complement strand
GCTGCCATCATTCCACGGTTTCTGGTTGGGGAATGTTTTAATAGACGCTGTGGGTACAACATCATCAATGCACTTGCTAATAAACTCGCGCACCGAATCAGCGTATTCATCAATGTTGTTGTTTGACGCTATCGGGAACATATCCCAGTCCACGTGATCGAAGCAATCTTGAAGCGTGGAATCCGATTGGTCGGACCAGCGTTGAACAGACCTGAACACAGGTGCTTCCTGTTTTAGTTTCTGCCTATAAGCTGTGAGCAACAAAATGGATTTGGAGTCAGCTTTTCCGAAAGGAGGGCAAGGGAGGGCCTTGTATGCGTTGCGGAAGTTAGAATAACAATGATCCAGGGTTTTGCCAGCCCGGGCCGTGCAATCGATATGCTGATAAAATTTAGGGAGCCTTGTTTTCAGATTAGCCTTGTTAATCATCTAATAGGACTGTATTATATCTACATCCATGGTCTTGGCAAAATGACCCTATCATGGCATTGTCTAATGTCATATCTTGGGCTTTCCTAATTTGCGGGGTGTTGCTTAGGGAACTATCCTAAGTTGAGAACTATATGACAAGTCTACAGCTGTAAGGCACTAGTTTTGGACAGTCTACAGGGATGACC
>NW_027008246.1:0-620 GCF_036934945.1 Oncorhynchus masou masou | reverse complement strand
TGAACCCCTCTCCCTCAGTCTCTCCTAAGGACACCTCGGCCTCCATCAGTCCAGCTGATCCAGTATCAGTGGGCAGCTGTGTTAATCTGACCTGCAGCAGTACAGCCAACCCTCCTGTGACAACCTTCACCTGGTTCCAGATCAGTGGAGATAAACCAACACAGGTAGCATCTGGACAGAGTTACACCCTCAATGTGACTGTTGATGGAGGACTGTACGTCTGTGAAGCAAGAAATAATAATAAATGCATCTCAGTGCAAGAGGTGTCATTACAGTCCCTGGTTTGATTTCAGGCTGTTTCACGTCCGGCCGTGATTGGGAGTCTCATATGGCGGCGCACAATTGGCCCAGCTTTGGCCGGGGTAGGCAGTCATTGTAAATAATAGTTTGTTCTTAACTGACTTGCCAATTTAAATAAAGTTTCAATTTAAAATTGGAAGAAAAGAAAATGATGGGCTTCGCCCTATTTGGTGAAAGACCTTCTTCTGTATACCATCCCTACCTTGTCACAACACAACTGATTGGCTGAAACGCATTAAGAAGGAAAGAAATTCCACAAATTAACTTTTAACAAGGCACACCTGTTAATTGAAATGCATTCCAGCACTACCTAAGGAAGC
>NW_027008245.1:0-620 GCF_036934945.1 Oncorhynchus masou masou | reverse complement strand
GTAAGCATTTCAGTGTCTACACCTTCATTTCTACGTCTACACCTGTTGTATTGTGCGCATGTGACTAATACAATTTAATTTGATTGATTTACAGTCACGTCATCCAGTGCAGCCAGAATAACAGCAAAGTAGCTACATTTGTGTTTAAGTCTTTTTCTTGTTACATTTATTTGTATACATCCATAATAATAATAATGAGCTAATAAGGCTCGATTTCACCTGGCGTAGAAGACGTGCTCTCTCATCAGGAAACTGTTGTTCAGAGGAGCTAGCCAACAACACAGCTAACACAATAACTTCAAATTGAAGCTGGAAACACCGCAAACTAGCTGCATTTCGTTTAGTTTTACATTTCTTTGTATATATCCATACAAATGACGCCAGCTGACTCATGATTTCGACTGGCTGAGTCTGCCTGTCTGTCTTGTCCCAACTCCTGACACGTTCATTACTGTAGGACAGCTGCCGATCAAATTTCAATACCTAAACAATGTTGCAAATGTCGGGGAGACAGACAGCAAGGTTGATACAAATCTCCTCTGTTTAAAACCAAATGCAAGTCTAAAAGACATGTGAGATACATACTTTTTAGAGTGGAGATTCAGTTTATAAATTGCCTG
>NW_027008244.1:0-620 GCF_036934945.1 Oncorhynchus masou masou | reverse complement strand
TAACCCTAACCCTAACCCTAACCCCTAACCCTAACCCTAACCCTAACCCTAACCCTAACCCCAACCCACAGCGGACCTGGACATCATGACCATACCACTCAACATGGACACATGGCAACCAACCGAGGACCGGAACTGCATAACGGACGCAACTCAAGGGCTTTGCCTGATCCTAAGTTGAGTTGACAGACCTACCTAAACTTAACCCTTTCTATACCTTACCCTAACCCTAACCCTAACCTTAACCATCCCATAACCCATACCTAAACTTAACCCTAACCTTAACCCTTCTTAAAAAACCATATCTTACCCTAACCCTAAACCCTAACCTTAACCATTCTAAAAACATAACTAACCCTAACCCTACAGACTGACAGTCCTTTAACCCAACCAACGGGTTAACCTACCGTGGGCTACCATGGGGCCTACTACTTTGGCCGGCCGCGCCCGTACCCTCCGACCCGCGCGTATTTGATGTGGAGTGCAACCCCTCCCTTCCCCCCTCCGGTTTCCACGTGTCAGAGATGGAAGTGGATCAACCGCCTCAAAACTAGAAACCTAACCCCTCTAACCCCCCCTAACCCCCCCTAACCACCTAACCCTCTAACCCTAACCCTAAC
>NW_027008243.1:0-623 GCF_036934945.1 Oncorhynchus masou masou | reverse complement strand
CTATACAAACCCTTCACATACATGTACAGTACTGTGCAAAAGTTTTAGGCAGGTGTGAAAAAATGCCGTAAAGTGCTTTCAAAAATAGACACGTTAAAAGATTATATTTATCGATTAACAAAATGCAAAGTGAGTGAACTGAAGAAAAATCTACATCAAATCAATATTTGGTGTGACCACCCTTTGCCTTCAGAGCAGCATCAATTCTTCGAGGTACACTTGCACACAGTTTTTGAAGGAACTCGGCAGGTGGGTTGGACCAAACCTCTTAGAGAACTAACCACAGTTCTTCTGTGGATTTAGGCTGCCTCAGGTGCTTCTCTCTGTTAATGTAATGCCAGACAGATTCGATGATGTTGAGATCAGGGCTCTGTGGGGGCCGAACCATCACTTCCAGGACTCAGTATTCTTCTTTACACTGAAGAAAGTTCTGAATGACTTTCGCTGTATGTTTGGGGTTGTTGTCATGCTGCAGAATACATTTGGGGCCATTCAGATGCCTCCCTGATGGTATTGCATGATGGTTAAGTATCTGCCGGTACTTCTCAGCATTGAGGAGACCATTAATCACCAAATTAATTTGCAGAAATGCAGCCCCAAACTTGCAAGGAACCTCACCATGC
>NW_027008242.1:0-625 GCF_036934945.1 Oncorhynchus masou masou | reverse complement strand
AAGGGTAAGGTGTAGGTGTTAAGGGGTAAGGGTAGGTGTTAAGGGGTAAGGGTAGGTGTGAAAGGGTAAGGGTAGGTGTTAAGGGGTAAGGGTAGGTGTTAAGGGGTAAGGGTAGGTGTTAAGGGGTAAGGGTAGGTGTGAAAGGGTAAGGGTAAGTGTTAAGGGGTAAGGGTGAGTGTTAAGGGGTAAGGGTAAGTGGTAAGTGGTAAGGGTAGGTGTGAAAGGGTAAGGGTAGGTGTTAAGGGGTAAGGGTAAGTGTTAAACCTTTTTGGGATAGGGGGCAGCATTTTCAATTTTGGATGAATAGCGTGCCCAGAGTGAACTGCCTCCTACTCTGTCCCAGATGCTAATATATGCATATTATTATTAGTATTGGATATAAAACACTCTGAAGTTTCTAAAACTGTTTGAATGATGTCTGTGAGTATAACAGAACTCATATGGCAGGCAAAAATCTGAGAAAAATCCACCAGGAAGTGGGACATCTGAGGTTTGTAGTTTTTCAAAGCTTGGCCTACCGAATACACATTGAGATATGGATAAAGTTGCACTTCCTACTTCCTAACACCTACGCTTACCCCTTAACACCTACCCTTACCCCTTAACACCTACCCTTACCCCCTCC
>NW_027008241.1:0-634 GCF_036934945.1 Oncorhynchus masou masou | reverse complement strand
AATTCTCTGATCCAGTGTAAATGTCATAAAATACCTGTTACTTCTTATCCTTTGCACAACTAGCCGACAGCTGTGTCTGTCCCGGGAAACTCTGAGGTCCCAGAATATTGTATACAATGTTGCAAGCTTGCTATCACAAGTTTGAGGATTTGAGCCCTACCACTGCTCTTTCTCTCTGTGTGGAAGGACATTTTTTCAGTCAGAGAACCTGAAATCACATGAGAAGGTGCTGTGTAATTCTCTGATCCAGTGTAAATGTCATAAAATACCTGTTACTTCTTATCCTTTGCACAACTAGCCGACAGCTGTGTCTGTCCCGGGAAACTCTGAGGTCCCAGAATATTGTATACAATGTTGCAAGCTTGCTATCACAAGTTTGAGGATCCAGTTGATAGTTGATATAATGTTTCAAGTTTGTTGTAGACAGGCCATGAGCAGCCAATGTGATTTATTTTTAATCAGGATATTTTCTACCTGCAGGCTGCAATGTTTTTATTTGTTATGTATGCTATTTTTTTTCATTGAGTTCCCTGAATTCCTATCGGACCTTGTAGTCATAGCAGATAATATTCTAATCTTTGGTGACTTTAATATTCACATGGAAAAGTCCACAGACCCACTCCAAAAGGCTTTC
>NW_027008240.1:0-637 GCF_036934945.1 Oncorhynchus masou masou | reverse complement strand
GACATGAGGCTAGCAAAGTAAACAATGAACCATAATCCCTACTCATGACATTACTACCCTGCATGAATCTGAAGGTAGCTAACCAACCAGGTTCAATGTTCATTAGCTAACATTAGGCTATAGCTAGCCAAGCAAATGGCTCTGAGATATGAATAATAAGATCATACATGAAATGTTAGCTAGCAAGTCAGCCAGCTAACATTAGCTAGCTAGCTAACAGCATACTTTAACGTAAATGAAACCCCTTTCTGTCAATATTAGAAACGTGTGATATCTGAAAATGTAGCTAGCTAGAATATCATTATTGGATGGACGAGTCTCCTGCCGGATGCCATGGTTGCCCTTAGTTTGAAGATGTAATCCAGAGACAGGTGTTTTCTCCATCTCCTTAGCTCTATCGTACTCAAATTCCACTGATTTCAAAACTCGGTCCTCAGAAAGTGGAGAGCAACACTTGAAGTTTTACTACACTATAAAAAATAAAAGCCGCGTTAGACAGGATTACTTAGATATACTGACCAGCTCAAATAGACAGAAGCCTGCTATATGGCAGACAAATCCAAACATATCTCTCAGCTTTTCCAGCTCACTCATTATCTCAGCCAATCATGGCTTGTTCTGTGGCTAAACCAACTCG
>NW_027008238.1:67680-111395 GCF_036934945.1 Oncorhynchus masou masou | reverse complement strand
ACTGCTATGCTTTCTCTTGGCCAGGTCGCAGTTGCAAATGAGAACTTGTTCTCAACTAGCCTACCTGGTTAAATAAAGGTGAAATAAAAAATAAATAAATAAAAACCTCTCATCTATTTCTGATGTCCATCCAGTTTGATTTCTATTTGCCATATATTTTTAACTGTGCTGTTTCACAGATGAGCCAATTTAGGAAATAAGATCAGAACCAGAAAAAGCTTTGTTATTGACTACAAAGATACTATTTGCTATTTTATGAGTGTGTTAAGATCACACAATGGGGTTGTGGGGATATCATTGCAAGAGTATGTGTAAACAACATTTTATAAACAAGTTTGTAGTATTTCAGCAGTAGTACTTCGTGGTTGTTGTGCAATGGTAGTAGAATGAGGCAATAATTGGCCATGAACCATAACACTTTCCACAGGAGAAATAGAATCACAAAGCAAGTAAACTCTAATGGTGTTCCCTACCACTTTACAAGCTATATGTCTCCTATAACTGTCTTAGATGTACACCATTTGAAAGTGAATATCTAAAATTAAAGGACTTACGAGCCTTACGAGCCTTGATGACTTAATAGGAGTCATCTGTTTTGTTCAACTTTTTATACACAGAAGACAAGTTGAGCCAATGACTGAGCCAATGGAAAGTTGAGGAAACTGAGTTGAGTTGAGTTGAGTTCATTTTTATTTTTTACAGGGACAGTGCACATTAATCAACGTTTCAGTAAAAGTGCCGGTTTTAGCCAGCCGGCTAATTTTCAACCGCAGTCCCTGGGCAGGTTATTAAAAACAATTACAATATAGACAATAGCAACATAGAACAAGCAAGACATAGCAACATAGGACAAGCAAGACGTAGCATACAGACAGAACAACATAGAGCAAAAAGCAGCAAGACTAAATTCATAAAAGCAACAGTGTTTCCACACCTCACAAGCTACAGACAACATGGAAAGCGGCAACACACAGCTAGGGACCATGTTCACAAATCTGATTGACCTTTAGCCATGTCTTCAAGCATTTTGTGAAAGTGTGATATGTGGTGCAGTTATGTGTGTCTGATGGCACTGTATGGCAGTGAAAAATTTTCTTCCAAGGCGTAATGCAAGGCATTATTGCCTGGGTATGAGGTAACTACAAGGACTGACCTATTTAAAAAGTGTTTTAAAAAAAGTACAAAGTGGCCTCCCGAGAGGTGTAGCGGTCTAAGGTTCTGATCACTGCTAGAGGCGTCACTTCAGATCTGGGCTGTGTCGCAGACGGCCTTGACCGGGAGATCCATGAGGTGGCTCACAATTGGCCCAGCGTCGTCTTGGTTAGCGGAGAGTTTGGCCGGCTGGGATGTCCTTGTCCCATCGCGCTCTAGCGACTCCTTGTGGTGGCCGGGCGCATGCACGCTGGCTTCAGTCGCCAGCTGTACGGTGTTTCCTCTAACATATTGGTGCTGCTGGCTTCCGGTGAAGCGAGCAGTGTGTCAACAAGCTAGGCGGGTTTGTGTTTCAGAGAATGCATGGCTCTCGACCTTCACCTCTCCCGAGTCCGTAGGGGAGTAGCAGCGATGGGACAAGACTGGATATTGGATATCATGAAATTGGGGAGTAAAAGGGGTAAAAAAAATACAAAAATAGATGTGTTTGTTAGGTGTTAAACCTTTGTTAGAAAATGCATAAAATTATTAAAATACAAACAAAGTGATTGTGACTGGGTTTGTTAGGTTCTCAATCTCAGAGTAAATAACTCAACGGACACAAGAAAAGCTTAACCAAGTTTAATTCTTCCCAAAGGGTCAATACAGCTGCATTCAGACAACGACATTTCAAACAAGCACTGATATTTAACCCTTTCTCCTAGGATGAGTCTCCTCCTCCACATCTAAACAGCCAATGCATCTCTGCTGCTTGACAGAACCTTTGTGATATCTGTTCTTCCTCACTTCATCTGACCTGACCTCTACCCCCATAGTGCTTACTCCTCCCCAACTCAAGGGTGTCATGGTGATTGATACCAGACTGTGTTCTCCTCCCAGAGGATCCCTCCCATAAGATCCCTGATGGCTAACAGTAACATATCCTGACATAATGTAAACATTACGTTGAATGTTTGGGTTGAGTTGTTTGGGAAATAAATGTCGACATGGTTTTTAAAAAGTAGTGGTAATACAGTATTTCAATCAGTACAGAAATGTGTAGGCTGCTTAACCCCATGTCAGGTGTTGTCAGGACCCGGTTACGAACCTGGGTCTCCGGAGTGAGAAACAGTCACTTAACCAACTGAGCCACGAATAGTCAGCGGAACCCAGAAGATGAGGCAGACACAGCAGTACTTAAGACGGTGTATTTAATAAAGTAAAAGAGGAGAAGTCCTTCAATACAAAAATGGCAAATCCAAAAGGTGGTAGGAATAGCACAAAAAAGCCTCAAGAGATACTCAAAACAAAAACAGAATTCCACAAGAGCATCCACCGGAATCGACAAGAAAACACAGAACACTAGGGCTGGTGCTAACATACAAACACAGAGCACAGAACTGAGGGAAACTAAGGGTTTAAATACAATCAGGGGAAAACGAGGCACAGGTGCAAATAATAATGGGGAACAAGGGAAAAAACATAAGGTCAAAAAGCACAATGGGGGCATCTAGTGACCAAAACCCGGAACAACCCTGGCCAAATCCTGACAGAATCCCCCCCCCTAGGAACGGCTCCTGACGTTCCTACCAGCTCTCTCAGGGTGGAGGGCCCTGAACTGACGAATGAGGTCAGGGTCCAGGATGTCTTTGGCAGGAACCCAGGAGCGCTCCTCGGGACCGTAGCCTTCCCAGTCCACCAGATACTGCCAGGACCGCTGCACCCGGCGGGAATCCAGTATCCGATGGACGGTATAAGCCGGCTGGCCTCCAATGACACGAGGCGGAGGGGGAGGTCTGTCTGCCGGGACAAGGGGAGAAAAAACAACAGGTTTTAACAATGAAATGTGAAATGTGGGATTAATCTTAAGGGATCTGGGTAAGTGTAGGCGATAAGAAACTGGGTTAACTCTTCTGGCAACCTTGAAGGGACCGATGTATTTTTGGGACAGCTTGCGAGACTCCACCCGTAGAGGTAAGTCTCTTGTGGAGAGCCAGACTCTCTGGCCGGGTCGCAGGGTAGGCCCGGGACGGCGACGTCTGTTGGCTTGTTGTTGGTACCTCTGTGAGGAACGCATAAGATTAAGACGGGTCTTCCTCCACATAAGCCGACAGCGTCTGACGAACTTCAAGGCTGAAGGCACTCTGACTTCTGCCTCCTGGTCCGGGAACAATGGAGGAGCATAGCCAAACTGACACTCGTGCGGGGACATACCAGTGGAGGAGGAGCGCAAGGTGTTGTGCGCGTATTCGGCCCAAACAATAAAGGATGACCATGTGGACGGGTTGTCACGAGTCATACATCGGAGGGTGGTTTCCAGCTCTTGATTCATCCTCTCTGTTTGGCCGTTGGACTCCGGATGGTACCCTGAAGATAGACTGGCAGAAGCCCCTATGAGTTGGCAGAAGGCCTTCCAAAACCTTGAGGCGAACTGGGGACCTCTGTCAGAAACCATATCTTGAGGAATGCCGAAGACTCGGAACACATGATTAATTACCAACTCAGCCGTTTCCTTGGCAGAAGGTAACTTAGTCAGAGGGACGAACCTGGCCGCCTTTGAAAACCTGTTGATTATGACTAGGATAGTAGTATTGCCATGGGATGGAGGAAGTCCAGTAATAAAGTCCAATGAGATATGGGACCAGGGTCTGTGGGGAACAGGTAAAGGGTGAAGGAGTACTTGAGGGCGGAGGTGAGAAGATTTGCCCTGGCAGCACACGGGACAGGCATTGACGAAAGTGGCAACGTCTTCTCTTATGGTAGGCCACCAGAACTTACGCTGGATGAACTCCAAGGTGCGACCTACGCCCGGATGACAGGTGAGGCGAGAGGAGTGCCCCCACAGAAGGACCTGAGTCCTCACTGCCTTGGGAACAAACAACCGATTGGCAGGACCTCCTTTCGGGTCCGGTTCGCTAGCTTGAGCACGTCTCACGGTATCCTCAACTTGCCACGAGATCGGAGCCACAATCTTAGCAGCAGGAAGGACAGGCATGTCCGTGTCATCTCGAATGGCAGGAGCGTAGACTCGGGACAGGGCATCCGGTTTGAGATTCTTCGACCGGGCCGATAGGTGAGGATAAACTGGAATCGATTGAAGAAAAGAGACCATCTAGCTTGTCTAGAGTTCAACCGCTTCGCCTGCTGGATATACTCCAGATTTTTGTGGTCCATAAGCACTTGAAACGGGTGAGAAGCCCCCTTGAGCCAGTGTCTCCATTCCTTCAATGCCATCTTAACCGCTAGGAGTTCACGATCCCCCACATCGTAGTTCTTCTCAGTCGGGGTAAGCCGGTGTGAGAAGAAAGCGCACGGATGAAGCTTCTTGTCTTCACTCCTCTGAGACAGGACAGCTCCAACACCAACCTCTGATGCGTCTACCTCCACCACAAATGGTTCATCCGTAGTCGGTAGTATCAGGATGGGAGCAGAGAGAACGCGCTGCTTGAGTCCTTGGAAGGCCGTCTCAGCTTCTCTTCCCCACAAAAACCTTGCATTGCCACCCTTGGTTAAAGCTGAGAGAGGGGCTGCCTCCAAGCTGAAGTTCTTGATGAACTTGCGGTAAAAGTTTGTGAAGCCCAGGAAACGCTGAACTTCCTTAACGGATTTGGGGGTGGGCCAATCCGCTACCGCCCTACCTTCCTGGGGTCCATTTGGACTCGACCGGGTTCCACTACAAATCCCAGGAATTGTACTCGGGATGAATGGAATTCACATTTTTCCGGCTTAACGTACAGATGGCTGTCCAGGAGGCGTTTGAGTACTTGTCTGACATGCTTAGTGTGTTCTTGAAGGGAGCTCGAAAAGATGAGGATGTCATCCAAGTAAACGAACACAAATATGTTAAGCATATCCCTAAGCACATCGTTTATGAGCGCTTGGAACACCGCTGGGGCGTTGGTCAGGCCGAAGGGCATCACCAAGTATTCATAGTGACCAGTAGGCGTGTTGAAAGCGGTCTTCCACTCGTCACCAGGTTTGATCCGCACAAGATGGTATGCGTTCCGAAGGTCAAGCTTAGTGAAAACAACTGCTTCCTGGAGCAGCTCGAAGGCTGTGGCCATAAGGGGTAGCGGGTAACGGTTACGGACGGTTATGGCATTGAGTCCCCGGTAGTCGATGCAAGGACGTAATCCACCGTCTTTCTTGGCCACAAAGAAAAAACCTGCTCCCGCCGGGGAGGTGGATGGACGCATGAGGCCTGCTTCCAGAGCGTCCTTGATGTAGGTATCCATAGCAGCTCGTTCGGGTGGAGATAGGGAAAAGATCCGACCCCTAGGGGGGCAAGTGCCCGGAAACAGGTCGATGGGGCAATCGTAAGGTCTATGGGGTGGTAGCATGGTGGCCCTCTGTTTGCTAAACACCAGTTTGAGGTCATGGTAACACTCGGGAACTCGGGTCAGGTCGATGGATTCTAAAGACTCGGGAGTAGAACTCGGGAATTCTGGAAAATACAAGTAGCTTGGCACGTAGGACCCCACTGCTTGATAGTGCCCACAGACCAGTCGATGTGAGGGTTATGGCTGTGAAGCCAGGGGTATCCAAGGACGAGAGGGAACTCGAACAGGAGATCAAATGAAAGTTCATCAATTCCTGGTGTTGTGAAACTGAAAGTCGCAAGGAGGTAGTGACATGAGTGACAAGTCCAGATCCCAAAGGGCTTCCATCCAATGTAGTGACCCTCATGGGTTCACTTAGAGGTTCAGAGGGAACGCCATTCTCCTTCGCCCAGACACCATCCATGAAGTTACCTGCGGCTCCAGAGTCTACCAAGGCTTGAAGGTGAAGCTTGTGGTTGTCCCAGGAGAGGGTGACTGGAATGAGCAGACAGGAGTTGGACGGATGGGAGGAGGTTATGTTTCCCGTTACAGTTCCCCCCGGTCTGTACGGGACAGAGCGTTTCCCTGGAGCCCGGGACACGTGGAACGGAAATGGCCCGGTTTGCCGCAATATAGACAGCGTCGCTCCCTCATCCGGCGGTCTCTCTCAGCCTGGGAGATGCGTCCAATCTGCATGGGTTCCGATGGAGCCAGCGAGGATAAAGGTGGGGACTCGGAGCTGGGACTGATAGGGGCTAGAGGTCTACGGTTGAGTTCTCGCTCTCTCAGACGCTGGTCAATGCGTGAGGCCAACTTGATCAGGGACTCGAGATTGTCCGGTGGTTCCCGAGTGGCCAGTTCATCTTGGATAGTGTCGGAAAGGCCTTTCAGAAAGCACACCGTGAGCGCCTCGTTGTTCCAGCCACTTGCTGCTGCCACCGTGCGGAACTGGATGGCATAGTCCGTCACGCTGCGCCAACCTTGGTGGAGAGTCAGGAGCTGTTTGGCTGAGTCAGAACCACTGCTTGGGCCTTGAAACACTCGTTTGAATTCCTCAGCAAAGGCAGAGTAGCTGGCACAGCAGGAACTATGGGCATCCCACACAGCAGTAGCCCAGGCCAGGGCTTTTTCCGACAGCAGGGTGATGATATAAGCGATCTTAGACCGGTCGGTGGGAAACGACGAGGGTTGTAGCTCAAAGGAGAGAGAACATTGGGTGAGAAACCCTTTACAAGCACTTGGATCACCTGAGAACCGTTGGGGAGGTGGAAGACGAGGTTCAGCCAGCGGTTAACTGCCATGGGTACGTGAATCTGAGGTACTGGGACGGGAACTGTTGCCGGGGTAAGACGATCAGATATTTGCTTAATGGAAGTCAGCATCTCCGACAGAAGATGAGAATGTCTAGCCATTAAGGCCTCTTGCTGAACCAGGGCGGCTTCGTGGCGTTGGACAGTCTCCTGGTGGTGGGACAGCATGGCAAAAAGGTCCTGGGAACTTCATTTTTGGCTCTGTGTTTCTGTCAGGACCCGGTTACGAACCTGGGTCTCCGGAGTGAGAAACAGTCACTTAACCAACTGAGCCACGAATAGTCAGCAGAACCCTGAAGATGAGGCAGACACAGCAGTACTTAAGACGGTGTATTTAATAAAGTAAAAAAGGAGAAGTCCTTCAAAACAAAAATGGCAAATCCAAAAGGTGGTAGGAATAGCACAAAAAAGCCTCAAGAGATACTCAAAACAAAAACAGAATTCCACAAGAGCATCCACCGGAATCGACAAGAAAACACAGAACACTAGGGCTGGGTGCTAACATACAAACACAGAGCACAGAACTGAGGGAAACTAAGGGTTTAAATAAAATCTCCTCCCCGGATCCGGGATCGTGAATAAAGCCTCAGGCTCATTAGCATAACGCAACGTTAACGATTTCTGAAAATCGCAAATAAAATGAAAATAATGCGCCTGCTCTCAAGCTTAGCCTTTTCTTAACAACACTGTCTTCTCAGATTTTCAAAATATGCTTTTGAACCATAGCAAATCACTAATTTGTGTAAGAGTATGCTAAGCTAGCTTAGCATTTTGAGTAGCATTTAGCACGCAACATTTTCACAAAAACCAGATAACCAAATAAATAAAATCATTTACCTTTGAAGAGCTTCGGATGTTTTCAATGAGGAGACTCTCAATTCCGCGACGCATACAAAGCCCTCCCTCACCCTCCCTCGCCCTGTAATGATTCTCCTTGTCATCTTAGGGAGAGTAGTCATGATCGGACAAATGCGCAGCGTGGTATCTGTCCATGTTAATATTTAATAAATCAACTGAACACTGAATAACAAAACAACAAAGTGAAAGAACGAAACAGTCCTGTCTCGTGAAGACACAAAACAGAAAACAATCACCCACAAAACACAGGTGGGAAAAGGCTACCTAAGTTAGATTCTCAATCAGAGACAACAAACGACACCTGCCTCTGATTGAGGACCATACTAGACTACCCACCCCAACTCACGCCCTGGCCAACCAAAAACAAAGACATAACAAAGGAACTAAGGTCAGAACGTGACCGGAACGGCGGGAGACTCCGGCAGCGCCGTAGTGAAGGGAGACTCCGGCAGCGTCGTAGTGAAGGGAGACTCCGGCGGCGCCGGAGTGAAGGGCGATTCCGGCAGGTCCTGACTGACGGGCTGACCTGGAGGGAGAAGACGGAGAGACAGCCTAGTGCATGGGGCTGCCACAGGACCCACCAGGCTGGGGAGACCTACAGGAGGCCTGGTGCTTGGAGGAGGCACCGGATGGACTAGGCTGTGGGGGAACACTGGAGCCCTTGTGCGCAGCCTTGGCACCACTCCTCCCGGCTGGATCACCATTTTAGCCCAGACCATCCAGAGTGCAGGCACAGGTTGGACCAGGCTGTAGGTGAGCACTGGAGATCTGGTGCATACCACTCACACCTCTCCCTTAGGCTCAATACCCACATTTGCCCGGCATGGGCGGTGTGCAGGCATAGGACGCACTGCACCCTCCCAGCCCCTCGGAGACACAGCACGTAGAGCCGGAGCAGGATACCCTGGGTCGAAACGGCGTACTGGAGACCAAACACACTGGGCTGGCACAACACGCCCTGGCTGGATGCCCACTCTCGCTTGGCACTTGTGGGGGGCTGGCCTATAGCCCACCGGGCTATGAGCGCATACTGGTGACACCGTGCGCTTGACCGCATAACACGGTGCCTGACCAGTACTGCGCTTCTTACGGTAAGCACGAGGAGTGGGCTCAGGTCTCCAACCTGACTCTGCCACACTCCCCGTGTGCCACCCGGTGTGCCATTTTTGGGGCTGCCTCCCTTGCTTGTCGCGCTGCCGTGCTAACTCCTCATATTGCCACCACTCAGCTTTCGCTGCCTCCAGCTCTGCCTTGGGGTGGCGATATTCCCCAGCCTGTTTCCAGGGTCCTTTTCCGTCCAAAATCTCCTCCCATGTATATGAGTCCGGAGATCACTGCTGCCAGATACCACGCTGCTTGGTCCTTGGTTGGTGGGTGATTCTGTAACGATTCTCCTCGTCATCTGAGGAAGAGTAGTCAAGATCGGACCAATACGCAGCGTGCTATGTGTCCATATTAACATTTAAAAATCAACTGAACACTGAATAACAAAACAACAAAGTGAAAGTACGAAACGACAACAGTCCTGTCTAGTGAAGACACAAAACAGAAAACAATCACCCACAAAACACAGGTGGGAAAAGGCTACCTAAGTATGATTCTCAATAAGAGACAGCGAACGACACCTGCCTCTAATTGAGAACCATACTAGGCCAAACACATAGAAAAAAGAACATATACTACCCACCCCAACTCACGCCCTGACCAACCTAAAACAAAGACAAAACAAAGGAACTAAGGTCAGAATGTCACACGCCCTCCTTTCGGCAAATCTGTCCACGACTCCATTTTGTTGCTCCCAGCCTATAGACAGAACCTAAAACAGGAAATGCCTGTGCTCAGGTCTGTTCAACGCTGGTCCGACCAATCTGATTCCACGCTTCAAGATTGCTTCAATCACGTGGACTGGGATATGTTCCGGATGGACTCAGTCAACAGCGTTGATGTATACGCTGATTCGGTGAGCGAGTTTAATAGCAAGTGCATCAGTGATGTTGTACCCACGGTGACTATTTAAACCTTCCCCAAACAGAAACCATGGATTGATGGCAGCATTCACGCAAAACTGAATGTGCAAACCATTGCGTTTAATCATGGCAAGGCGACCAGAAACATATAGAAACCGTGTAGCTATTCCCTCCGCAAGGAAATTAAACAAGCTAAGCTTCAGTATAGAGACAATATAGAGTTGCAATTCAACGGCTCAGACACAAGTTGTTATGCACTTGAGTGAAGACCCAAAAGCGGTTTAACAGAAACAGAGTTCTTTAATGAGAAAACAGGAAAGACATAGATCCTCTTCAGACGTTGAAAATGGCACAATAGACTACCCGCAGAGAGGGCGACAAATGAAACATAAAGTCCCTCTGATGAATAGCAAGAGAGTCCCCTTCTTAGCAGCAGAGGAGAATAGCTGGGTAGCGGCGACAGGCTGCAGGTCGCTCTGGGTAGGCGCGGGTCATAGAGGAACGGTGGTACCTGATCACACGTAGCATCAGATGAACTGGACACAGTGCAAACGAAAGACAGTTAGTAGTGTACAGGATGCACCTGCCAGGCAGACTCCGACAGGATAGGACAAGGAGGAAGCAAACGAGACGATAGCTTGCTTCTGGCATGAGAAACACAAACGAGAATCTGACACCAAAAGTAGCAGGAACAGAGAGAGAAATAGAGACCTAATCAGAGGGAAAAAAGGGAACAGGTGGGGAAAGGGTGAACGAGGTAGTTAGGGGAGATGAGGAACAGCTGGAGAAGGAGAGAAAGAGAAGGTATCCTAATAAGACCAGCAGAGAGAGACAGAGTGAAGAGAAAGGACAGGAACAGACATAATAAGACATGACACAAGTTGTATGTGGCAGGGTCAACAATCAATCACGGATTACTTAAAGAAAACCATCCCAGTCGAGGACACCGATGCATTGCTCCCAGACAAAGTAAAAAACTTCTTTCCTCACTTTGAAGACAATACCCACATGCTTCAAGAGGGCCACCATTTTCCATCTTCCCAAGACAACAAAGGTAACTGAGCTTATCGACTATCCCCCCGTAGCACTCACTTTCGTCATCATGAAGTGCTTCAAGAAACTAGTCATGGATCATATCACCTCCACCCTACCTGACACCCTCGACCCACTCCAATTTGATTACCGCCCCAATAGGTCCACAGGCGACGCAATCGCAATCACACCCATCTGGACAAGAGGAATACCTATGTAAGAACGTTGTTCATCAACGACAGCTCAGCATTTAACACCATAGTACCCCCTAAACTCGTAATTAAGCTCGAGACCCCGCCCTGTGCAACTGGGTCCTGGACTTTCTGACGGGCCACCCCCAGGTGGTGACGGTAGGAAACAACATCTCCACCCAGCTGATCCTCAACACTGGGGCCCCAAAAGGGTGCGTTCTCAAACCTCTCCTGTACTCCCTGTTCACCCATGACTGCGTGGCCATACACGCCTCCAACTCAATCATCAAGTTTGCAGATGACACTACAGTGGTCGGCTTGATTACCAACTACTACGAGATGGCCTACAGGGAGGAGGTGAGGGCCCCCGAAGAGTGGTGTCAGGGCAATAACCTCACACTCAACGGCAACAAAACAAAGGAGATGATCGTGGACTTCAGGAAACAGCAGAGGGAGTACCCCCCTATACACATTGACGGGACAGAAGTGGAGAAGATGGAACGTTTTATGTTCCTTGGGGTACACATCACTGACAAACTGAAATGGTCCACCCACATAGACAGCGTGGTGAAGAATGCGCAACAGTGCCTCTTCAACCTCAGGAGGCTGAAGAAATTTGTCTTGTCACCGAAAACACTCACAAACTTTTACAGACGCACAAGCGAGAGCATCCTGTCGGGCTGTATCACCGCCTGTACGGCAACTGCTCCGCATACAACCGTGAGGTCTCCACAACGCATCACCGGGGGCAAACGACCTGCCCTCCAGGACACCTACATCACCCGATGTCACAGGAAGGCCAAAAAGGTCATCAAGGACAACAACCATCCGAGCCACTGCCTGTTCACCCCACTGTCATCCAGAAGGCGAGGTCAGTAGAGGTTCATCAAAGCTGGGACTGAGAGAATGAAAAACAGCTTCTATCTCAAGGCCATCAGACTGTTAACTTGGTCAAAGACTGTATGTGGGAAATCACTCTGGAAACTCGCTTTCGTATTCCTTCAAGTTTGCATGTCTAATGGTTACGATTCTGGGTTTGCAAATCATTGTCATTTTCCGCACCCATCAGTAACTGCCTGTTTTGCATGGCAAAGGTTACAGATACCGCATCAATTTATTTGCTCCTCTTCTGATTGCGGACTCTCCTTCACTGCAGCCAACGTGAGTAAAATATTTAATTGTGTTAACCCTCGCAAGGCTGCAGGCCCAGACGGCATCCCCAGCCGCATCCTCAGAGCATGTGCAGACCAGCTGGCTGGTGTGTTTACGGACATATTCAATCAATCCTTATCCCAGTCTGCTGTTCCCACATGCTTCAAGAGGGCCACCACTGTCCCTGTTCCCAAGAAAGCTAAGGTAACTGAGCTAAACGACCATCGCCCCATAGTGATGACCATCACTTCCGTCATCATGAAGTGCTCTGAGAGACTAGTCAAGGATCATATCACCTCCACCCTAACTGATGCCTTAGACCCACTCCAATTTGCTTACCGCTCCAATAGGTCCACAGAAGACACAATCGCAATCACACTGCCCTAACCCATCTGGACAAGAGGAATACCTATGCAAGAACGCAGTTAATCGATTACAGCTCAGCTCCAAACTCTTCATTAAGCTTTAGACACTGGGTCTCGACCCCGCCCTGTGCAACTGGGTCCTGGACTTTCTGACAGGCCACCCCCAGGTGGTGAGGGTAGGAAGCAACATATTCACCCCGCTAATCCTCACCACTGCCACAAGGATGAGTTCTCAGCCCTCTCCTGTACTCCCTGTTCACCCATAACTGCGTGGCCATGCACGCCTCCAACTCAATCATCAAGTTTGCAGACGACACTACAGTGGCAGGCTTGATTACCAACAACGTCGAGACGGCCTACAGGGAGGAGGTGAGGGCCTTCGGAGAGCGGTGTCAGGAAAATAACCTCACACTCAACATCAACAAAACAACGGAGATGATCGTGGACTTCAGGAAACAGCAGAGGGATCACCCCCCTATCCACATCGATGGGACACTAGTGGAGATGGTGGAAAGTTTTATGTTCCTCTGCGTACACATCACGGACAAACTGAAATGGTCCACACAGACAGTGTGGTGAAGAAGGCGCAATAGCGCCTCTTCAACCTCAGGAGCCTGAAGAAATTTGGCATGTCACCAAAAACACTCACAAACTTTTACAGATGCTCAATCGAGAGCATCCTGTTGGGCTGTATCACCGCCTGGTACGGCAACTGCTCCGCAAACAACCGTAATGCTCTCCAGAGGGTAGTGAGGTCTGCACAATGCATCACCGGAGGCAAACTACCTGCCCTCCAGGACATCTACACCACCCGATGTCACAGGAAGGCCATAAAGATCATCAAGGACAACAACCACCTGTTCACCCCATTATCATCCAGAAGGCGAGGTCAGTACAGTTGCAACAAAGCAGGGACCGAGAGACTGAAAAACAGCTTCTATCTCAAGGCCATCAGACTGTTAAACAGCCACCACTAACATTGAGTGGCTGCTGCCAACACACTGACTCAACTCCAGCCACTTTAATAATGGAAATTGATGGAAATTGATGTAAAAATATATCACTAGCCACTTTAAACTAAGCCACTTTGTTTACATACCCGACATTACTAATCTCATATGTATATACTGTACTCGATGCCATCTACTGCATCTTGCTTATGCCGTTCTGTACCATCACTCATTCATATATCTTTATGTACATATTCTTTATCCCTTTACACTTGTGTGTATAAGATAGTCATTTTGGAATTGTTCGGTTAGTTTACTCATTGGTTATTACTGCATTGTCGGAACTAGAACCACAAGCATTTCGCTACACTCGCATTAACATCTGCTAACCATGTGTATGTGACCAAAACATTTGATTTGATTTAATTTTGATTTGAATAGACCCTGATAAAATAAGTCATGTGGATCTCAGGTGTGAGGCTTCATCTAGTTCAGACACATCCCCAAAGCCAACACCACATTTGGCTGCCTTTCCTTCCAGTTCTCTGCTGCCAGTGACTGGAACGAATTGCAAATATTGCTGAAGCTGGAGACTTTTATTTCCCTCACCAACTTTAAACATCAGCTATCTGAGCAGCTAACCAATCGCTGCAGCTGTACATAGTCCATCTGTAAATAGCCCACCCAATCAACCTACCTCATCCAAATACCGTTTTTATTTACTTTTCTGCTCTTTTGCACACCAGTATCTCTACTTGCACAGAGTCTTACTTCCTGTGTAAAACAGCCATAAGAAGGAGACATTATTCAAATGAAATAGAAGAAGTTGGCTACCAGTGCTCTGTATGCTGTAACTGTCTTCCCATGGCTCAAAATGGCTTGGCCTCAAACATTCAGATGACACACTCCTTCAAACAGTGAAGGTCAAATTTCCTGGTATGCTAAAGCTGACAGAGCCAATAGTTAGCTGTCCGAGACGCTCAAACACGAAGGCTGACAATTTCAATTTGCAACTTGACCTTATGTGTTGGCATCCTTCTGGAGAAACTTGTTTCAAAGTGTTCGAAGTAGAAATCAAATCTTACACTAGATATATTTGACAATTAAATGTGAAGTAATGCCAAAAACAACAAGCAGTCAATTATTCTTGGACTGTGCTTGACATGGACATGGGAGATGTTTGGCTGCCTTGATTGGCTGATGCCTAATGATTTTCAACAAGTGACTGGATGAGGCATAGGTTTAGCCAATAGCACATGGGTAGACCATACTTCAGGTCTCAAGAAGGAAACTTAGTATGCTATACAAACTGTATCTATTACCTTGGGTGAGATCTTGCCTATGGACACCCAGTTGTATTGTCAATGTTTGGATAAGCCCCAAATGTGTAAACTTGGCTTTTACACAATGACTCAGCCTCTAATTGTAGTTTTTTGCACCTAATTTGTTCATGGACAGTTCCACAAGTCCATATTTTCGTCTCTTCCCCTTTCAACTGTCTCTTCTTCATATTCAGATCTACAAAGGCTGATTACCTGTGATATCTGCCACAATCCCCCACCCTCTACACAGGATATTTTGATACAGATTTAGGATCTTAATTTGAATTATGTTTTAGTCCCACGCGTGGAAGTTGAATGCTTTGACACATTGAATGTGAAAGTGAGAGTGGTTCAGTGAGTGGGCTCGACTTTGAACAGGGAGATGATGAATGCAGGAAAGAACGTTCCTTTTCAGCACCATGGAGAGCGCATTATGCATTGTGGCGCAGCCCCTTTTTCTACTCGTGTGTTAGAGCAATATGTATTTGCCAAACTGCTCTAATCCCACTGCTCTCTAAACCATGGTTCACAATTTTATAAACTCCCAAATCATCCCCAAAATTGATGTCACTGTTGAGTGTTTTTAAATCAGTTTGGTAAACATGTTCCTCCCATTGTGACATTGCCAACCATTCCGAATGGAATAATTTGACGTATTAATGGTTCTCTATAAAAGCCTTTGATTCTAAGATAGTGTCAAATGGTCTTGAACTCGGTCAAATCACAGCAGTATTGAAGGGCGATAATGAGTAGGCCTATGTTCAGTAGTTTTTTGAAAGCGACCACGCTGAGATTGCTCCGCGAGCGGCCGCTTCTGTGTGCAGCTGGCCTGGTGATTGCGACGGGTTCGACAGTCTACTTTTATAACAAATATTACGGCGTCGGTGAGGATGAACCGGCCACCTTGGAGATCGTGGACCGTGTTGTCACGGTTGAGGAGGGTACATTTACAGATTTAACAATGTCTTAATTGCAATACTGACTGTATATACATGTAGAAAAAAAGTGATAAAATGATATTTGCATGACAATCCCATAAGGAGTTGTCAGAGAGCTGAAACCGCCTGGCACCCAGGCTATAACAATACTGCTTCATTATCAGGACTGGTTCAATAACAATCTGACATTCAAACTGTAATTTTACTGACTTGAAAATGGATCCTGATTTATTCCTTAGTTTGTGGATGAGGAGGTTGGACAGCGTCCCTGTCTGGCTTTAGTCCCTTGGTCTGGACCTCTGTGGGTTCCCAGCACTGTAAGTCCAACAGTACTGACACTCTCTTGTCTTCACTCTGGTCTATAGACTGGTTTATGTAACTTAAACACAAACATGACGTTTTCTGAAGAACAATATGGGAATACATTTCTGTAAACATATTCCATATTTTTTACAACTGCAGCTGACTTATTACCTTACCCTTGCTGGGAGGATGATAGTGAGAGAGCTGGCAGTGTTAAACACACAGGTAACCATGCAGATCATTGGACAAAGATCATCTTATCTAATATGCAGGATTACCTTAAGTATCCACAACGGTGGTGAAATACTTTGTTGTCCTTTCCCTCATTTTCTCACAGATTTTCACGATGGATCAGACTATTTTCATCTGTTTCACTCCTGTAGGGAGGTTGGTGTGGGAGGAACTGTCTTCTCAAACTGAACAGGTAGCCATTCATATGCAGGTACCTCAGATGTTTCCTCAACCTTAGAACACAGACCTGTGTAGTTCAACTGTCAAATCTTTTAGAATCTATAATCAGCGGCCACCACTTGCGATCCTCCCTATATGTCTGTCACTCCTTTAGGCTACCAGTCTATCATTCAAACGGACTCTTAAATTGATCCTGTCTTGTTCCTTAGTATGTGGATGAGGAGGTTCAGCAGCAGCCCGGTCTGACTTTAATCTCTTGGTCTGGACCTCAGTGGGTTTCAAGCACCGTGAGTCCATCCATGCTGATACTCTCTGGTCTTTTGGGGGGGGCTTAAACATAAACATAACATTCTCTGAAGAAGAAAAAAACGTATATGGAAATGCATTTCTGTAAACATATTCCCTTTTGTTATAGCCTGTCAAACTGCAGCCAACGTATTACCTAAACCATGATGGGAACATGCTGGTGAGAGAGCTGGCAGTATTAAATACACAGGTAACCATGACGAAAATAAACCAATGCTCATGTGATCTGATAGGGATAATTACCTTCAGTATCCACTATGGTAGATTGATACTTTGACGTCTTTAAAGCTGTTTCTTATTTTTCGCAGATGTTCATGATGGAACAGCCGATTTTCATCTGTTTCACTCCTCTAGGGAGGATGGTGTGGGAGGAACTGACTTCTCAAACTGAACAGGTAGCCATTCATGTGCAGATACTTCAGGTGTTTCCTTAACATTTGAACACAGACCAGTGTAGTTCAACTGCCAACCCTTTCAGAATCTATAATGCAGTGGCCTCCTTTTGAGATCCTCCATATACCAGTCGGTCACTCCTATAGGCTACCAGTCTATCATTCAAACTGACTCATAAATTGATCCTGTCTTGTTCCTTATTATGTGTATGAGGAGGTTGGGCAGCAGCCCTGTCTGGCTTTAATCCCTTGGTCTGTTTATTATTAATCACAGAGAAAGCAATACAATTAGGGGATGTCTTTGTTTTGCAGCCAAATAGTGAAGACTCTGGTGTTCCCTATGAGAAGATGCAGCTGGTTGGGAACTGGGGTTCGTTTCATTTCCATACCTGGATAATCCGTTATGGACGAGTGCAGGTACTTCAGACATATTCTTAACATTTATGAACACACCTGTGTGTTTTAACTCCCATTTGTCTCTGGGGTTTCTTTTGTATGTCTGGTCCTAATTGAAACCTAGAGGAAAGTTGTTGTACGAACATCATGTGGGCTCTATATTACTGCCAGTGGTGATCACCTGCCAAATGATATAGAAATCTACAGCTAATATATACAGAGATGTGTGCAGACGGAAGCCGTTTTTCCTTATAGCAAAACGAAGAGGACATGCATCACCTGTGCATTGTGAGGGGAGTGGAGAAACAGCTGTGGTGGAGCAGAGTCATTCAGGAAAAAATCCTGGACCCATGGGTGAGAGATTCTCAACTGATCTTTCATCTCAAATGCAGCTGATTTGTGTCAAATGATGCACCAAATATAGGGCTACTTATATTTCCTGAATGAAATGTAATTTTTCCCTGTGTCTCTTTGAAAGGGTAATGTCCAGGTGGTCCTCACCAACAAGGAGGTGACTGGTATTAAGGTACAGTCAAACACTCATAAAAGAAAATGGAAAGTGGCAAATATCCATTTACCTTTTTAAATAAATGTTGACAAAATGAAATGATACATTTACATTTCTATCCTCATTTTTAGTACCTTGGTAGAAGGATCCATGGACTCAGTTCTTGCCTCGTCAAGAGGAGGTCAGAGTTCTCCTATTATGAGGACACCCAGGTATGCATCGTTGTTTCTCTGTGGTAGGATTTATTCCAGTTTTTGGTTGAGGGGTTTTCAACATTGTGTTTGTTAAACAGCAGGTGGATATCTCCACCACAGTGGAGGGGTTCCAGGAGAGGGGGGATGACATGATGACGTATCAGTTCTCTACCTCTGACATTATCACCACCCCTCATGAGCCGTCCTCTGGCTCCTCTCAGCAGTTCCCCCAGGATTCTCCACCTCCCCCTCCGCCTCCCCCGTTCCCTTCGCCTCCACCTTACCACTTCACCCAGGACCAGACCCCTGACAGCAGTACTCAGGTAAAACTCTTTCTACAGTCAATAACCCTTTTTATTTGTTTTCCTGACATTTGTACTTGTGTGTACAGGTGTGTGTCTCAGTGTCATTGTGTTCCAAGCACAGTGTTTTGGTTTCAACAGGTTTGTCAAGTTTTTAGGTCAGGATGAAAGTATTGTTATGATGTCACTGAATGTTTTGTCCTCTTCAGTTGCAGGTGAAATGCAGTTTAGTATTTATTTTATTTACTTATCTAGGAACAAATTCTTAACTGACTTACCTTGGGAGCCCAGAGTTGATGTTAATGTGATGTCTGTTTTAGGAGTTTGTGGAGGAGCAACATAATGTTGCAGATGTGCCCCAGCTGTGGTGAGTTGGCTTTCATGTGTTCATCTATAGTAAAAACATTTGCTTTGAAATAATCTGCCCCTATATTGTAGTTATACAGATGTAGGACCTTAATAACCTTTTACTACAGTGGGCTAAATCAGGGTCACACACAGTGTTTCTTTGTAGTCTTAAACAAATCTACTTTGAAACAAAAGTATATACTTCACACACATGGATATGGTCTTAAAAAGAAGACACTTTTAGCATTTCAGATATAGAGTTGAAACACTTTATATACACTACCGGTCAAAAGTTTTCAAACACCTACTCATTCAAGGGTTTTTCTATATTTTTACTCTTTTCTACGTTGTAGAATAATAGTGAAGACATTAAAACTATGAAAGAACACATGGAATCGTGTAGTAACCAAAGAAGTGTGAAACAAATCAAAATAAATGTAATGTTTAAGATTCTTCATATTGCCACCATTTGCCTTGATAACAGCTTTCCAAGTGGAAATTCCAAACTTTAAACGCCTTTTTAAAACTAAAATACACTACCAGTGTCTCAGCAACAAATGAGTGATCAAATTAAGATCCTACATTGGTATGGTTTTTATAAATCCTGCAGTTGTAACATAGGCTAACATAAAAGGATATCTTAATCTCACGACATTAATGTATGCTTTAGCTTATTATGTTGCACATTTGCTACTAAACATTTCTATTTACAGGAGTTACTTTGGAAACCAAGGGACAAGCAACTTCTCTCTGAGGCTGGCCGGTATCCGACTTGCTATGGAGGTGAGAAAGTGTGAATTTACCACCTTTTGAATTTCATTTGATGTACATTTGTGTACCATTTCTAAATGTACTGTCTTGTTCTCACAGGCTCTGACATCCTCAGACAGTACCTCCCTTAATTACCTCACCCACGCTGGGAGGATGTTGTTGAGTGGACTGTCCGAGCTCAACCAGCAGGTAACCATTCAAATAATTGTACAACATTCATCAGACCAGATATATAGTTCCCACTGGGCACAGATGTCATTTCAGCGTGTCGTGTTTAGTTACATTTGTTTGAGTTGTCAACAAATTTGAATTCAATGTGAAATCAATACAACAAATGTACCATGTCATTGGTCTTCGGTTAAGAGTTTGGTGAAAAAAATACGTTGATGACTTTTTTCAATTCCAATCAGTTTTCCATGTTCATTCAACATCATCACATTACATTTTTTGTTGTTGAAATGACAAGGAAACAAAGTTGATTCAACCAGTCTTTGCCCAGTGGCTTACATTTAGGCAATAGTAATTCATAAGGTTTAGTTGAAAAGTTCCAATGTTTTACAAGCCAAAGAATCAGAGGCCCTCTGAATTACAGACCTGAATCTTTGAGTTTATTATCCAAGTTCTAAGGAATTTTATGATTGTTTTGTTTTGAGGATGTGAGGCAGTTTCAGCAGGCCTACGACATCCTGGTGAACTTCATTAATGAGCCAGCAAACAGGGAGCAACTAGAGCTGGAGATGGCTCTTGTAGGAGTAGGTTTACATGCAAGCTTGAGCGTTAGCTGCAGGCACCGTCTGCTCATTCAACATCTCCTCAATGAGACTTTCTAAAGTGCTTGTCAATGAAAAATATGTAATTATCTTATTTGTTTGACTTCAGATCAACCACATCAATTTCACGGATGTATTTTATGAATTTGTTCTACTGAGCCTTCTTGAAGGAAAAACATCTCTTCCAACATCTGTAAGTTACCCTAATAATGTAAACATCTTGTTGTTTATCTACCCTATCCACACTGTAGCCATACCAGGTCTGTAGACACTCACTCATGTCCCCTGTTCCTACTCCAGAGGCCTGGTAGCTTCTTTTATCTGCTCATAGAAGTGATGATGAGGATTCGCCCTCCTGGAGGAGCCTGGACAGAGTCTGCTGGGAGCTTCTACTTCCTCATTAAGGTGCATTTCTCTCTCCCTCTCCCTCTCTCTCTCTCTCTCTGTATCCTGAACTGTGTGAAATGGTTTGTTCATCCTTTTCTTTGTAGTTGGTCATTAAATAATAGTTGATGATGTGTCTGTCGTCTTCAGGATCAGATGAAGGCGTGGTTGGACTCCATCTTCAACCTCGATGAGTCCATCTATGAAAGCCCACAGAGGCTCTCGTGGCAGGTGATGGAGAATCTAGAAATGCAGGTTGACTTCCTCCTGTCCAGCTTGGATTAAGGGTTCCAAACTGAGCTGAGGATCCCAAACACAAAATAAAGTATTTTGCATTTAAACATTATCTGTCAATCTTAAACAAATTGTACATAATGTCGAATCAAATCAAAGCCCATTTTATTGGTCACAAACACATGGTTAGCAGATGTTAATGCGAGTGTAGCGAAATGCTTGTGCTTCTTGTTCTGACCGTGCAGTAATATCTAACAAGTAATCTAACAATTTCAAAACAACTACCTTATACACACACAAGTGTAAAGGAATGAATAAGAATATGTACATGTAAATATATTGATGAGCGATGGCCGTGCGGAATTGGCAAGATGTAGTAGATGGTATAGAGTACAGTATATACATATGAGATGAGTAATGTAGGGTATGTAAACATTATAACCTCACTAGGGAATGTTGGACGCTAGCGTTCAATGTCCATCATTTATGTCCAAATACCTCCTTTTTGTTCTCGTGTTTAGCCCAGTAATCCAAATTCATGAGGCGCGAGCAGCCGAAAAGTCAAAACGTTCCGTTACAGTCCGTAGGAACATGTCAACGATGTATAGAATCAATCTTTAGGATGTTTTTAACATAAATCCTTTGTCTGTAGAAATGCAGTGGAACGCAAGCTAACTCTCACGTGAACACATGTGATCAGCTCATGCCACTCTGGCAGATGTCTGTGTAACGGCTTTCTTCCTGGGAAGGAGAGGAGGACCAAAACGCAGCGTGGTTAGGGTTAAACATCTTTAATAAAGACAAATACCGAGAAAACACTACAAATATACAAAACAATAAATGTGAAAACCGAAAACAGTTCTGTGTGTTGAATCAAACACAGACACGGATAATAATAATCACCCACAAACCCCAACACAAAACAAGCTACCTAAATATGGTTCCCAATCAGAGACAATGACTAACACCTGTCCTCTGAGAACCATATCAGGCCAACCACAGAAACAGACAAACTAGACACACAACATAGAATGCCCACCCAGCTCACGTCCTGACCAACACTAAAACAAGGAAAACAAACGTCAAAATGTTCCGTTACAGTCCATAGAAACATGTCAAACGATGTATAGAATCAATCTTTAGGATGTTTTGAACATAAATCTTCATTAATGTTTCAACCGGAGAATTCCTTTGTCTGTAGAAATGCAGTGGAACCCAAGCTAACTCTCAAGTGAACGTGCGTGATCAGCTCATGCCATTCTGGCAGATGTCTGACTCATTCAGCTCCCATTCCCCCCTCCTTCACAGTAGAAGCATAAAAGATTGTTGACATCAAGTGGAAGCCTTAAGAAGTGCAATATGACCCCATAGACACTGTATATTCGATAGGCAATGACTTGAAAAACTACAAACCCCAGATTTCCCACTTCCTGGTTGGATTTTTTCTCAGGTTTTATAGTCACAGACATCGTTCAAACAGTTTTAGAAACTTCAGAATGTTTTCTATCCAAATCTACTATTTATATGCATATTCTAGCTTTTATGACTGAGTAGCAGGCAGTTTAATTTGGGCACACTTTTCATACAAAATTCCGAATGCTGCCCCCTACCCTAGAGAAGTTAACAGTCTGATGGCCTTGAGATAGAAGCTGTTTTTCAATCTCTCTGTATTAGCTTTGATGCACCTGTACTGACCTCGCCTTTTGGATGATAGCAGGGTGAACAGGTAGTGGCTCGGGTGGTTGCTGTCCTTGATGATCTGTTTGGCCTTCGGTGACATCGAGTGGTGTAGGTGTCCTGGAGTGCAGGTAGTTTGCCCCCAGTGATATGTTGTGTAGACCTCACTACCCTCTGGAGAGCATAACGGTTGTGGGAGGAGCAGTTGCCCTACCAAGCGGTGATACAGCCCGACAGGATGCTGTTTTTGTTTTCGGTGACAAGCTGAATTTCTTCAGCCTCCAGAGGTTGAAGAGGCGCTGTTGCGCCTTCTTCTCCACGCTGTCTGTGTGGGTGGACCATTTCAGTTTGTCCGTGATGTATACGCCGAGAAACTTAAAACTTTCTCCACTACTGTCCCGTCGATGTGGATAGGGGGGTGCTCACTCTGCTGTTTCCTGAAGTCCACGATCGTCTCCTTTGTTTAGTTGACGTTGAGTGTGAGGTTATTTTCCTGACACCACACTCCCAGGGCCCTCACCTCCTCCCTGTAGGCTGTCTCGTCATTGTTGGTTATCAAGCCTGCCACTGTAGTGTCGTCTGCAAACTTGATGATTGAGTTGGAGGCGTGCATGGCCACGCACTCATTTGTCAGCTCAAGCCATCTCCAGTGACCATACGCCCAGATTAGCTGCAGGGAACTGGAGACCATAAAAACACAGACACTAACAGGACAGAAATATCCTCCTATTTGTTAAGTATTAATTGCTAACTATTAATATCAAACACATCAGGTAAATGTGTAATTTTTCTATCACAGAAGTCACATAATAAGTTCCATGTGTGCAATAATGGTGTTTAACATGATTTTTCAATGACGACCTCATCTCTGTACCTGACACATACCATTATCAAATCAAATTTTATTTGTCACATGAGCCGAATACAACAGGTGTAGTAGACCTTATAGTGAAATGCTTACTTAAAAGCTCTTAGCCAACAATGCAGTTCAAGAAATAAAGTTGATAAAATATTTACTAAATAAACTTAATAAATAAAACTAAAATCAAATCAATCAAAAAGTAACACAAGAAATGTACATAACAATAACGAGGTTATATACAGGAGGTACCAGCACCGAGTCAATGTGCGGGATGGTCAAGGTCATTTGTAAAGTGACTATACATAGATTGTAAACAGCGAGTAGCAGCAGTGTAAAAACAAGGTGCGGGGGGGGATCTGGGTGGCCATTTGATTAGTTGTTCAGCAGTCTTATGGCTTGGGGGTAGAAGCTGTAAAGAAGCCTTTTGGTCCTAGACTTGTCTCTCCGTCACTACTTGCCATGCGGTACCAAAGAGAACAGTCTATGACTGGGCCTTTCTGTGACACCGCCTTGTTTATAGGTCCTGGATGTCAGGAAGCTTGGCCCCAGTGATTTACTGGGCCATACACACTATGGTACCACACTGCCATGTCTCTGACCTCTGACCTCTTCCCAATTTTCTGTATGGTCCCCCAATCGAGCAGTGAACTTCAAACATAGATTAAACCACAAAGACCAGGGAGGTTTTCCAATGCCTCACAAAGAAGGGCACCTATTGGTAGATGGGTAAAACAAGCAGACATTGAATATCCCTTTGAGCATTGTGAAGTTATTAGTTGCACTTTGGCTGGTGTACCAATTCACCCAGTGACTACAAATTAATCGTGAATAATGATGAGTGAGAAAGTTAGACACACAAATGGCATAAGCGCAAGACATGCTAAACTCCCACCATTACAATAACAGGGGAGGTTAGCATTTCTGGGTTGTATGATATTTATACCTCTGTAACTTTCTCACTCATCATTATTCACGATTCATTCAGGATTGTCCCTAATCATGGTAGCATCCACATTAATGTAGACGTGTTTAGAAACATATTATATTCTTATCTACAATAAAAGTGACTCCAAAATGACACAATACATTATTTTCCATTATTTTCTGTTGGGCACAAAATAATCTGAAACACAACCAAAACAAAGAGCAAATGCATCCAACAACTTTGTAGAGTCACAAGCTTGATGAAGTCATTAATGTGCTGTCAATATGGGACCAAATACCTTTTACTACTTTAATACACATATAAGTGAATTGTCCCAATACTTGTGGTCCCCTAAAATGGGGGGAGAGCATACAAAAAGTGCTGTAATTTCTAAAGGGTTAACCCGATATGGATGGAAATACCCTCAAATTAAAGCTGACAGTCTGCCCTTTAACCCCATAGTCTATGTATCATTTAAATCCAAAGTCCTGGAGTACAGAACCAAAACAACAACACATTTGTGGCTGTCCCAATACTACTGGAGCTCACTGTATGTGCATGCAATTTATCTTTATGAATAAAATACAGTAGTTATCTTCAATGGGTTTGGCCATTGATCTTTTGGCTAAAAGATAAGTCATCATTATCTCTGAGTGCTCTTTCACGTTGATTTTACAAATATTTCACGTCTGAAGTAAAATATAAAGTGATTTTCTTGGAAATATAAAAACAACCACATCATCGAATTCAAGGTGCTATTAGAAGCAACATTGAGTCACATTAAATCTCTCACGTAGTCTCCTTGTGTACGATCCGAACATGTTCAAATCAATTTAAACTTCATGTGCAGACAAAAGGGGAATGAGTAATGCACAAGAGGAATACAATTTTTTTCTCCTCTTCGTTATCAAATGATGCTTTTTTCTGTGCTGAAGCCCCTTGGCAGAACATTTACATGCAGCCTAAAAGCCATGGAGGGACTTAAGCATTTATCTCCTTCACGGGGGATTAGTTTAATTCAGATTTTGAAGTGAGGGTGAAATAGGGAAAACAATAATGTGAAGTTCTGTAGAGTTATGGAGGAGCTCTGCAAACCAACATTCAATGGAGGTCCTGAAGAAAGCTTCCTTCCTTGCTAATGTGGTCCGTGACATGGTCACATTAACCATCTGTCACGGGATTCTTATGTTGAAGGAGAGGCGGACCAAAACGCAAAGTGGTTATTTAGATACATCTTTAATAAGGATGAAAATAGAACAATATACAAAAACAAGAAACGTGAAAAACCTAAAACAGCCCTATCTGGTGTAACAAACACAAAGACAGGAACAATCACCCACAAAACCAAACACAAAACAGGCTACCTAAATATGGCTTCCAATCAGAGACAATGACTAACACCTGCCTCTGATTGAGAACCATATCAGGCCCAAACACAGAAACAGACAAACAAGACATCCAACATAGAATGCCCACTCAGATCACACCCTGACCAAACAAAACATAGAACATACAATGCAAACTATGGTCAGGGTGTGACACCATCACTTGTTTTGCAACTTACAGCTTCTCTCATATACAGTTGAAGTTGGAAGTTTACATAAACCTTAGCCAAATACATTGAACTCAGTTTTTCCACAATTCCTGACATTTAATCCCAGTAAAAATTCCCTGTCTTAGGATCACCACTTTATTTTAAGAATGTGAAATGGCAGAATAATAGTATAGAGAATGATATTCAGCTTGTATTTCTTTCATCACATTCCCAGTGTGTCAGAAGTTTACATACACTCAATTAGTATTTGGTAGCATTGCCTTTAAATGGTTTACTTGGGTCAAATGTTTCAGGGGAGCCTTCCACAAGCTTCCCACAATAAGTTGGGTGAATATTGGCCCATTCCTCCTGACAGAGCTGGTGTAACTCAGTCAGGTTTTAGGCCTCCTTGCTCACACACACTTTTTCAGTTCTGCCCACAAATGTTCTAAAGGATTGAGGTCAGGGCTTTGTGATGGCCACTCCAATAGCTTGACTTTGTTGTCCTTAAGCCATTTTGCCACAACGTTGGCAGTATGCTTGGGGTCATTGTCCATGTGGAAATCCCATTTGCGATCAAGCTTTAACTTCCTGACTGATGTCTTGAGATTGCTTCAAAATATCCACACAATTGTCCATCCTCATGCTGCCATCTATTTCGGGAAGTGCACCAGTCCCTCCTGCAGCAAAGCACCCCCACAACATGATGCTGCCACATCCGTGTCACGCCCTGACCTTAGTTATCTTTGTTTTCTTTATTATTTTGGTTAGGTCAGGGTGTGACTGGGGTGGGTATGTTAGTTTTTGACATGTCTAGGGGTTTTTGTAAGTCTAGGTAATTGTATGTCTGTGGTGGCCTGAATTGGTTCCCAATCAGAGGCAGCTGTTTATCATTGTCTCTGATTGGGGACCATATTTAGGTAGCCATTTTGTCTAGGGTATTTGTGGGTTCTTATTCTATGTTTAGTTGCCTGTCTGCACTATCCGTATTAGCTTCACTCTTCGTTTTGTTAATTTGTTCAGTGTTCTTTCTTCATTAAAAGAAGTATGTATGCATATTACGCTGCACCTTGGTCTCCTCATTACAACGAACTTGACAGAAGAACCCACCATAAAAGGACTGATGGAGCAGACAGCATGAAAATGGGATGAAATACTGGACGGTAAAGGAGGATCCTGGACGTGGGAGGAAATATTGGCAGGAGAGAATCGCCTACCATGGAGGCAGGTGGGGATAGATAGCACGGGATGAACGGCGACGATATGAGGGACACGTTTAACACGGAAGCCCGAGAGACAGCCCCAATAATTTTTTGGGGGGGAAGGCACACGAGGCGATTGGCTGAGTCAGTTTGGAGACCTGAGCCAACTCCTCGTGCTTACCGTGGGGAGTGTGTGACTGGTCAGGCAGAAATGCACATGGTGTCTCCAGTTCGCATTCGGTGCGATCTATTCCAGCTCTTCGCATTTGCCGGGCTAGAATGGGAATCCAGCCAGGATGTATTGAGCCAGCTCTACGTTCCAGATCTCAAATGCATCTCCACGGCCCAGTGTATCCTGTGCCTCCTCCCCGCACTCGCCCTGAGGTGTGTGTCCCCAGCCCGGTACCACCAGTGCCAGCACCATGCACCAGGCCTCCAGTGCGCCTCCAGAGTCCAGTACGTCCTGTGCCTGCTCCTCGCACTCGCCATGAGGTGCCTGTCTCCAGCCCGGTACCATCAGTACCTGCACCACGCACCAGGTATCCAGTGCGACTCGGCAGTCCTGAGCTTCCGGCGACAGTACCCAGTCCAGAGCTTCCGGCGACAGTACCCAGTCCAGAGCTTCCGACGACAGTACCAAGCCCAGAGCATCCGGCGACAGTACCCAGTTCAACGCTTCCGGTGACGTTTCACAGTCCGGAACCTCCAACGACGGGCCACAGTCCAGAACCTCCAGCGACGGGCCACAGTCCGGAACCTCCAGCAACGATCCCAAGTCCGGAGCCTCCAGCAACGATCCCCAGTCCGGAGCCTCCAGCGACAATCCCGAGTCCGGAACCTCCAGTGACGATCTCCAGCGACGGTCCTCAGCTCGGGGTCTCTGGCGATGATCCACAGTCCGGGGTCTCCGGCGATGATCCACAGTCCAGAGCCTCCGGCGATGAGCCACAGTTCAGCTCTACAAAGGCGGAGGGACCAGTGTAAAGAGGGGGGGGTGGCGTCCAGAACCAGAGCCGCCACCGAGGGTAGATGCCCACCCAGTCCCTTCCCTATAGTTACAGGTTTGCGGCCGGGAGTCCGCACCTTTGGGGGGGGTTACTGTCACGCCCTGACCTTAGTTATCTTTGTTTTCTATATTATTTTGGTTAAGTCAGGGTGTGACTAGGGTGGGTATGTCCGTTCTTGTATTGTCTAGGGTTTTTTGTCTATCTAGGGTTTTTTGTAAGTCTAGGTATTTGTATGTCTATGGTGGCCTGAATTGGTTCCCAATCAGAGGGACCATATTTAGGTAGCCATCTAGGGTATTTGTGGGTTCTTATTCTATGTTTAGTTTCCTGTCTGCACTATCCGTATTAGCTTCACAGTTCATTTTGTTAGTTTGTTCAGTGTTCTTTCTTCATTGAAAGAAGAATGTATGCATATCACGCTGCGCCTTGGCCTCCTCATTACAATGAACATGACACCCCGTGCTTCACGGTTGGGATGGTATTCTTCGGCTTGCAAGCCTCCCCTTTTTCCTCCAAACATAACGATGATCATTATGGCCAAACAGTTCTATTTTTGCTTCATCAGACCAGAGGTCATTTCTCCAAAAAGTACAATCTTTGTCCCCACGTGCAGTTGCAAACCGTTGTCTGGCTTTTATGGCGGTTTTTGAGCAGTGGCTTCTCCGTTGCCGAGCGGCCTTTCAGGTTATTGTCGATATAGGACTCGTTTTTACTGTGGTTATAGATACTTTTGTAGCAGTTTCCTCCAGCATCTTCACATGGTTGTTTGCTGTTGTTCTGGGATTGATTTACACTTTTCGCACCAAAGTACGTTCATCTCTAGGAGACAGAGTGGTATGACGGCTGCGTGGTACCATGGTGTTCATACTTGCCTACTATTGTGTGTACAGATGAACGTGGTACCTTCAGGCATTTGGAAATTGCTCCCAAGGATGAACCAGACTTGTGGAGGTCTACAATAGTTTTTCTGAGGACTTGGCTGATTTTTTTTTAAATAATTTCAAGCAAAGAGGCACTGCGTTTGAAGATAGGCCTTAAAATACATCCACAGGTTCACCTCCAATTGACTCAAATTATGTCAATTAGCCTATCAGAAGCTTCTAAAGCCATGACATCCTATTCTGGAATTTTCCAAGCTGTTTAAAGGCACAGTCAATTTAGTGTATGTCAACTCCTGACCCACTGGAATTGTGATAGAGTGAAATAATCTGTATGTAAACTATTGTTGGAAAAATTACTTGTGTCCTGCACAAAGTAGATGTCCTAACCGCCTTGCCAAAACTATAGTTTGATATCAAGAAATTTGTGGAGTTCCTCCTGGCTACTCCAACCCCGGCCAACAGCACCCCCCCCCCCCTCAGCTACTCGCCCAAGCCTCTCCAGGTTCTCCTTTACCCAAATCCAGATAGCAGATGTTCTGAAAGATCTGCAAATCCTGGACCCGTACAAATCAGCTGGGCTTGACAATCTGGACCCTCTATTTCTGAAACTATCTGCCGCCATTGTCGCAACCCCTTTTACCAGCCTGTTCAACCTCTCTTTCATATCATCTGAGATCCCCAAATATTGGAAAGCTGCAGCAGTCGTCCCCCTCTTCAAATGGGGAGACACCCTGGACCCAAACTGTTACAGACCTATATCCATCCTGCCCTGCCTATCTAAGGTCTTCGAAAGCCAAGTCAACAAACAGGTCACTGACCATCTCGAATCCCACCGTACCTTCTCCGCTGTGCAATCTGGTTTCCGAGCCAGTCACGGGTGCACCTCAGCCACGCTCAAGGTACTAAATGATATCATAACCGCCATCGATAAAATACAGTACTGTGCAGCCGTCTTCAACGACCTTGCCAAGGCTTTCGACTCTGTCAATCACCATATTCTTATCGGCAGACTCAGTAGCCTCGGTTTTTCTGATGACTGCCTTGCCTGGTTCACCAACTACTTTGCAGACAGAATTCAGTGTGTCAAATCGGAGGGCATGCTGTCCGGTCCTCTGGCAGTCTCAATGTGGGTGCCACAGTGGTCAATTCCTGGGCCGACTCTTTTCTCTGTATATATCAATAATGTTGCTCTTGCTGCGGGCGATTCTCTGATCCACATCTACGCAGACGACACCATTCTATATACTTCCGGCCCGTCCTTGGACACTGTGCCATCTAACCTCCAAACGAGCTTCAATGCCATACAACACTCCTTCCGTGGCCTCCAACTGCTCTTACACGCTAGTAAAACCAAATGCATGCTTTTCAACCGTTCGCTGCCTGCACCCGCATGCCTGACAAGTATCACCACCCTGGATGGTTCCGACCTTGAATATGTGGACATCTATAAGTACCTAGGTGTCTGGCTAGACTGTAAACTCTCCTTCCAGATTCATATCAAACATCTCCAATCTAAAATCAAATTTAGAGTCGGCTTTCTGTTCCGCAACAAAGCCTCCTTCACTCACGCCGCCAAACTTACCCTAGAAAAACTGACTATCCTACCGATCCTCGACTTCGGCGACGTCATCTACAAAATAGCTGCCAACACTCTACTCAGCAAACTGGATGCAGTTTATCACAGTGCCATCCGTTTTGTTACTAAAGCACCTTATACCACCCACCACTGCGACCTGTATGCTCTAGTCGGCTAGCCCTCGCTACATATTCGTCGCCAGACCCACTGGCTCCAGGTCATCTACAAGTCCATGCTAGGTAAAGCTCCGCCTTATCTCAGTTCACTGGTCACGATGGCAACACCCACCCGTAGCACGCGCTCCAGCAGGTGTATCTCACTGATCATCCCCAAAGCCAACACCTCATTTGGCCGCCTTTCATTCCAGTTCTCTGCTGCCTGTGACTGGAACTAATTGCAAAAATCGCTGAAGTTGGAGACTTTTATCTCCCTCACCAATTTCAAACATCTGCTATCTGAGCAGCTAACCGATAGTCTATCGGTAAACAGCCCACCCAATTTTACCTACCTCATCCCATACTGTTTATATTTATTTACTTTTCTGCTTTTTTGCACACCAATATCTCTACCTGTACATGACCATCTGATCATTTATCACTCTAGTGTTAATCTGCAAAATTGTAATTATTCGCCTACCTCCTCATGCCTTTTGCACACAATGTATATAGACTCTCTTTTTTTCCCCTACTGTGTTATTGACTTGTTAATTGTTTACTCCATGTGTAACTCTGTGTTGTCTGTTCACATTACATTTACATTTAAGTCATTTAGCAGACGCTCTTATCCAGAGCGACTTACAAATTGGTGAATTCACCTTCTGACATCCAGTGGAACAGCCACTTTACAATAGTGCATCTAAATCATTAAGGGGGGTGGTGAGAAGGATTACTTATCCTATCCTAGGTATTCCTTGAAGAGGTGGGGTTTCAGGTGTCTCCGGAAGGTGGTGATTGACTCCGCTGTCCTGGCGTCGTGAGGGAGTTTGTTCCACCATTGGGGGCCAGAGCAGCGAACAGTTTTGACTGGGCTGAGCGGGAACTGTACTTCCTCAATGGTAGGGAGGCGAGCAGGCCAGAGGTGGATGAACGCAGTGCCCTTGCTTGGGTGTAGGGCCTGATCAGAGCCTGGAGGTACTGCGGTGCCGTTCCCCTCACAGCTCCGTAGGCAAGCACCATGGTCTTGTAGCGGATGCGAGCTTCAACTGGAAGCCAGTGGAGAGAGCGGAGGAGCGGGGTGACGTGAGAGAACTTGGGAAGGTTGAACACCAGACGGGCTGCGGCGTTCTGGATGAGTTGTAGGGGTTTAATGGCACAGGCAGGGAGCCCAGGCAACAGCGAGTTGCAGTAATCCAGACGGGAGATGACAAGTGCCTGGATTAGGACCTGCGCCGCTTCCTGTGTGAGGCAGGGTCGTACTCTGCGGATGTTGTAGAGCATGAACCTACAGGAACGGGCCACCGCCATGATGTTGGTTGAGAACGACAGGGTGTTGTCCAGGATCACGCCAAGGTTCTTAGCGCTCTGGGAGGAGGACACAATGGAGTTGTCAACCGTTCACACTGCTATGCTTTATCTTGGCCAGGTCGCAGTTGCAAATGAGAACTTGTTCTCAACTAGTCGACCTGGTTAACTCTTGAAACTCCCCATCCCGGATCCGGGATTGTGACTAAGCCTCAGGCTCATTAGCATAACGCAACGTTAACGATTTCTGAAAATCGCAAATAAAATTAAAATAATGCGTTTGCTCTCAAGCTTAGCCTTTTCTTAACAACACTGTCATCTCAGATTTTCAAAATATGCTTTTGAACCATAGAAATTGACTAATTTGTGTAAGAGTATGCAAAGCTAGCATAGCATTTTGTGTAGCATGTAGCACGCAACATTTGCACAAAAGCCAGATAACCAAATAAATAAAATCATTTACCTTTGAAGAGCTTCTGATGTTTTCAATGAGGAGACTCCCAGCCACATACCAGATGCGCAGTGTTTCCTGAAAGCGTCTGTGTGTAGGAGAAATCGTTCCGTTTTCTACATTGCGCCTGGCTACCGAAACGAACCGAAATGCAGTCACCTACAACGTGAAACTTTTTCCGGATTAACTACATAATATCGACCGAAACATGGCAAACGTTGTTTGGAATCAATCCTCAAGGTGTTTTTTCACATATCTCTTCATTGACATGCAGTTCGTGGAAGCTTGCTTCTCTCTCTGTGTCCCATGGAAAAATACTGGCAGGTGACTTTTGCGCACCAATTTCGCAGGACACCGGGCGGACACGTGGTAAATGTGGTCTCTTATGGTCAATCTTCCAACGATCTGCCTACAAATACGTCACAATGCTGCAGACACCTTGGGGAAACGACAGAAAGGGCAGACTCATTCCTCTTGCGTTCACAGCCATATAAAGGAGATCATGAAAGACAGAGCCTCAAAAATCCTTGTCATTTCCTGGATGCCATGTCATCTTGGTTTTGCCTGAAGCTCACGTTAAAGGGCACGCACAGAGAAGATATTTGTATTTCTGGACACGTCAGAGTGTTTTCTTTCGAACAGTAGCAATTATATGCATAGTCGAGCATCTTTTTGTGACAAAATATCTTGTTTAAAACGGGAACGTTTTTCTTCCAAAAATGAAATAGCGCCACCATAGGTGTAAGAGGTTAAATAAAGTTGAAATAAAGAAATAAAAAAATAAAAAAACCTCTCATCTATTTCTGATGTCCATCCAGTTTTTTTCTATTTGCCATGTATTTTTCACTGTGCTGTTTCACAGATGAACCAATTTAGGAGATAAGGTCAGAACCAGAAAAAGATTTGTTATTGACTACAAAGATACTATTTGCTATTTTATGAGTGTGTTAAGATCACACAATGGGTTTGTGTGGATATCATTGCAAGAGTATGTGTAAACAACATTTTATAAACAAGTTTGTAGTATTTCAGCAGTAGTACTTCGTGGTTGTTGTGCAATGGTAGTAGAATGAGGCAATAATTGGCCATGAACCATAACACTTTCCACAGGAGAAATAGAATCACAAAGCAAGTAAACTCTACTGGTGTTCCCTACCACTTTACAAGCTATATGTCTCCTATAACTGTCTTAGATGTACACCATTTGAAAGTGAATATCTAAAATTAAAGGATTTATGAGCCAAAGTATAGTCTATATCTATCAGTCTTGATGACTTAATATGAGTCATCTGTTTTGTTCAACTTTTTATACACAGAAGGAAACAGCTGTCAGAAAGACAGCTCTCTCAGGCAGGAAAGGAGGCGAGCATGTATCACCTGCTTGCATTGTGAGACTAGATATGCAGACATTGTTCTTGACATTCATGAACTTGTCAATCCAGTTACAGTATATGCCATTAATGTAACAGGTTATCCTATTAGTAGACATAGCTGTGAAAAATAAATCAATGCTGTCCTCTAATGGGCTAGAGGGCTTATTGCACCTGCAGGAGGGTTACTTACTGGCTCTTGGAGTTGACCAGAAATTCATGTTGCTTCTTTCAAATCTGATGAATATACAATCAGTATTATTACATAGACAACTGTATTAATATTATAGAAGGCTACAATAAAAGTCCTAAAATAATCTACTTCTTGTGTGGTGGGACCCCTACTCATCTTGTACCAGGTAGGACAGAATTATTCTTTCAACATCCATTAGATAGGATGATCATTTAATCCCTCTTGTTTGAATCAGAGCAGAGGCTTATATCTAAACTCAGATGACCAATGATGATTTGAACCCCATATTTGTTCATAATCTGCATAAGAGAGAGTGGGGTAATTTGAGCCAAAGGGGTAAATTGAGCCACCTTTATTTTGAGGAAACCATACACAAAATGAATCATTTGACAAATAATTAGGAAGCGGTCATCCTTTCATGTAGTCTATGAAGAAAGAAACCACATGGAAAAAGAGATAAGCAAATGAGGTCCAACAACAGATTTTCACCAAATCAGATTAATTTAATGTGTTAGAGGTTTCATTATACTTGTCTCTAAACCAAAGAAGATCACTTTAAGATTGTTCTATACATCCGTTGGGATGTCTAGAAAGTTTAATATGAGGTACTAAACCTGTCATGAAAGTGCATCATGGTAGCTGTGTCAGAAAATAAAGTCTAAATGTTTTCCTTTGGGTAAGTTGAACCAATGGCTATGAGACAAGTTGAGCCAATGACTGAGCCAATGGAAAGTTGAGGAAACTGAAGAATGTTCTTCCCAGGCGTAATGCAAGGCATTATTGCTTGGGTATGAGGTAACTACAAGGACTGACCTATGTAAAAAGTGTTTTAAAAAAGTACAAAGTGGCCTCCCGAGAGGTGTAGCGGTCTAAGGTTCTGATCACTGCTAGAGGCGTCACTTCAGATCTGGGATGTGTCGCAGACGGCCTTGACCGGGATATCCATGAGGTGGCTCACAATTGTCCCAGCGTCGTCTTGGTTAGCGGAGAGTTTGGTCGGCTGGGATGTCCTTGTCCCATCTTGCTCTAGCGACTCCTTGTGGTTGCCGGGCGCATGCACGCTGGCTTCAGTCGCCAGCTGTACGGTGTTTCCTCCAACATATTGGTGCTGCTGGCTTCCGGTGAAGCGAGCAGTGTGTCAACAAGCTAGGCGGGTTCGTGTTTCAGAGGATGCATGGCCTCTCGACCTTCACCTCTCCCGAGTCCGTAGGGGAGTAGCAGCGATGGGACAAGACTGAATACTGGATATCATGAAATTTGGGAGTAAAAGGGGTAAAAAAAAAAAAAAAATAGATGTGTTTGTTAGGTGTTAAACCTTTGTTAGAAAATGCATATAATTATTAAAATACAAAAAAAAGTGATTGTGACTGGGTTTGTTAGGTTCTCAATCTCAGAGTAAATAACTCAACGGACACAAGAAAAGCTTAAACAAGTTTAATTCTTCCCAAAGGGTCAATACAGCTGCATTCAGACAACGACATTTCAAACAAGCACTGATATTTAACCCTTTCTCCTAGGATGAGTCTCCTCCTCCACATCTAAACAGCCAATGCATCTCTGTTGCTTGACAGAACCTTAGTGATATCTGTTCTTCCTGACTTCATCTGACCTGACCTCTACCCGTAGTGCTTACTCCTCCCCAACTCAAGGGTGTCATGGTGATTGATACCAGACTGTGTTCTCCTCCCAGAGGATCTCTCCCATAAGATCCCTGATAGCTAACAGTAACATATCCTGACATAATGTAAGCATTATACATTACCCTCTCTCCGTCTGTGACATTGTTAGGTTCTAAGATCTCCATCCGTCTCCCCTACACATTCCAAAGCCATCTGGCTCCTACAGATAACCATTAACTTCTGATTATAACAATGTTCCAAGTTTAACCCAGAATCTAACAGGTTGAATGTTTGGGTTGAGTTGAAATAAATGTCGACATGGTTTTTAAAAAGTAGTGGTAATACAGTATTTCATTCAGTACAGAAATGTGTAGGCTCCTTAACCCCATGTCAGGTGTAAGTGCCAAGATACCTACTTTTTGGGTTTACATGAATTCCGAATTCTGAATTACTACTCACCAATGTCCAGTCTGTTGACAACGAGGTAGACAAAATTCGAGCAAGGGATGCCTTCCCGAGAGACATCAGAGATGGTAACATTCTCTGTTTCACAGAAACATGGCTCACTCGGGGTAGTAATCAGAGTCGGTACAGTCACCCGGTTTCTTCAAACATTGCGCCGACAGAAACAAACATCTCTCTGCTAAGAAGAAGGGTGGAGGTGTATGCCTTATGATTAACGAGTTGTGGTGTGTTCAAAACAACATACAGGAACTCAAGTCCTTTTGTTCAGCTGACCTATAATTCCTTACAATCAAATGCCGATCGCATTCTCAACTAAGAGAATTATCTTCGATAATAATCACAGCATTGTCTATCCCCCCCATGCAGACACCTCGATGACCCTGAAAGAACTTCATTGGAATCTATGTACACTGAAAACCACATATCCTGAGGCTGTATTTATTGCAGCTGGGGATTTTAACAAAGCTCATCTGAAAACAATGCTCCATAAATATTATCATCATATCGAATGTGTGACCCGTGCTGGCAGCTTTCTGGATCATTGCTACTCTAAATTCCGTGACGCATACAAAGCCCTCCCTCACCCTCCCTCGCCCTGTAATGATTCTCCTTGTCATCTTAGGGAGAGTAGTCATGATCGGACAAATGCGCAGCGTGGTATCTGTCCATGTTAATATTTAATAAATCAACTGAACACTGAATAACAAAACAACAAAGTGAAATAACAAAACAGTCCTGTCTCGTGAAGACACAAAACAGAAAACAATCACCCACAAAACACAGGTGGGAAAAGGCTACCTAAGTTAGATTCTCAATCAGAGACAATGAACGACACCTGCCTCTGATTGAGGACCATACTAGACTACCCACCCCAACTCACGCCCTGGCCAACCAAAGACAAAGACATAACAAAGGAACTAAGGTCAGAACGTGACCGGAACGGTGGGAGACTCCGGCAGCGCCGTAGTGAAGGGAGACTCCGGCAGCGTCGTAGTGAAGGGAGACTCCGGCGGCGCCGGAGTGAAGGGCGATTCCGGCAGGTCCTGACTGACGGGCTGACCTGGAAGGAGAAGATGGAGAGACAGCCTAGTGCGTGGGGCTGCCACAGGACCCACCAGGCTGGGGAGACCTACAGGAGGCCTGGTGCTTGGAGGAGGCACCGGATGGACTAGGCTGTGGGGGAGCACTGGAGCCCTTGTGCGCAGCCTTGGCACCACTCCTCCCGGCTGGATCACCATTTTAGCCCAGACCATCCAGAGTGCAGGCACAGGTTGGACCAGGCTGTAGGTGAGCACTGGAGATCTGGTGCATACCACTCGCACCTCTCCCTTAGGCTCAATGCCCACATTCGCCCGGCATGCGTGGTGCGCAGGCATGGGACGCACTGCACCCTCCCAGCCCCTCGGAGACACAGCACGCAGAGCCGGAGCAGGATACCCTGGGTCGAAACGGCGTACTGGAGACCAAACACACTGGGCTGGCACAACACGCCCTGGCTGGATGCCCACTCTCGCTTGGCACTTGCGGGGGGCTGGCCTATAGCCCACCGGGCTATGAGCGCATGCTGGCGACACCGTGCACTTGACCGCATAACACGGTGCCTGACCAGTACTGCGCTTCTTACGGTAAGCATGAGGAGTGGGCTCAGGTCTCCAACCTGACTCTGCCACACTCCCCGTGTGCCACCCCGTGTGCCATTTTTGGGGCTGCCTCCCTTGCTTGTCGCGCTGCCGTGCTAACTCCTCATATTGCCACCACTCAGCTTTCGCTGCCTCCAGCTCTGCCTTGGGATGGCGATATTCCCCAGCCTGTTTCCAGGGTCCTTTTCCGTCCAAAATCTCCTCCCATGTAAATGAGTCAAGAGATCACTGCTGCCAGATACCACGCTGCTTGGTCCTTGGTTGGTGGGTGATTCTGTAACGATTCTCCTCGTCATCTGAGGAAGAGTAGTCAAGATCGGACCAATACGCAGCGTGCTATGTGTCCATATTAACATTTAAAAATCAACTGAACACTGAATAACAAAACAACAAAGTGAAAGTACGAAACGACAACAAAACAGTCCTGTCTCGTGAAGACACAAAACAGAAAACAATCACCCACAAAACACAGGTGGGAAAAGGCTACCTAAGTATGATTCTCAATCAGAGACAGCGAACGACGACACCTGCCTCTGATTGAGAACCATACTAGGCCAAACACATAGAAAAAAGAACATAGACTACCCACCCCAACTCACGCCCTGACCAACCTAAAACAAAGACAAAACAAAGGAACTAAGGTCAGAACGTCACACGCCCTCCTTTCGGCAAATCTGTCCATGACTCCATTTTGTTGCTCCCAGCCTATAGACAGAAACTAAAACAGGAAATGCCTGTGCTCAGGTCTGTTCAACGCTGGTCCGACCAATCTGATTCCACGCTTCAAGATTGCTTCAATCACGTGGACTGGGATATGTTCCGGATAGACTCAGTCAACAGCGTTAATGTATACGCTGATTCGGTGAGCGAGTTTAATAGCAAGTGCATCAGTGATGTTGTACCCACGGCGACTATTTAAACCTTCCCCAAACAGAAACCATGGATTGATGGCAGCATTCACGCAAAACCTAATGCGCGAACCATTGCGTTTAATCATGGCAAGGCAACCAGAAACATATAGAAACCGTGTAGCTATTCCCTCAGTTTCGTCATCATGAAGTGCTTCAAGAAACTAGTCATGGATCATATCACCTCCACCCTACCTGACACCCCTGGCCCACTCCAATGTGATTACCGCCCCAATAGGTCCACAGGCGACCCAATCGCAATCACACCCATCTGGACAAGAGGAACACCTATGTAAGAACGTTGTTCATCAATGACAGCTCATCATTTAACACCATAGTACCCCCTAAACTCGTAATTAAGCTCGAGAACCCGCCCTGTGCAACTGGGTCCTGGACTTTCTGACGGGCCACCCCCAGGTGGTGACGGTAGGAAACAACATCTCCACCCAGCTGATCCTCAACACTGGGGCCCCAAAAGGGTGCTTTCTCAGACCTCTCCTGTACTCCCTGTTCACCCATGACTGCGTGGCCATGCACGCCTCCAACTCAATCATCAAGTTTGCAGATGACACTACAGTGGTCGGCTTGATTACCAACAACTACGAGATGGCCTACAGGGAGGAAGTGAGGGCCCTCGAAGAGTGGTGTCAGGGCAATAACCTCACACTCAACGTCAACAAAACAAAGGAGATGATCGTGGACTTCAGGAAACAGCAGAGGGAGCATCCCCCTATCCACATCGATGGGACAGAAGTGGAGAAGATGGAACGTTTTATGTTCCTTGGAGTACACATCACTGACAAACTGAAATGGTCCACCCACATAGACAGCGTGGTGAAGAATGCGCAACAGCGCCTCTTCAACCTCAGGAGGCTGAAGAAATTTGTCTTGTCACCGAAAACACTCACAAACTTTTACAGACGCACAAGCGAGAGCATCCTGTCGGTCTGCTCCGCATACAACCGTGAGGTCTGCACAACGCATCACCGGGGGCAAACGACCTGCCCTCCAGGACACCTACATCACCCGATGTCACAGGAAGGCCAAAAAGATCATCAAGGACAACAACCATCCGAGCCACTGCCTGTTCACCCCACTGTCATCCAGAAGGCGAGGTCAGTAGAGGTGCATCAAAGCTGGGACTGAGAGAATGAAAAACAGCTTCTATCTCAAGGCCATCAGAGTGTTAACTTGGTCAAAGACTGTATGTGGGAAATCACTCTGGAAACTCGCTTTCGTATTCCTTCAAGTTTGCATGTCTAATGGTTACAATTCTGGGTATGCAAATCATTGTCATTTTCCGCACCCATCAGTAACTGCCTGTTTTGCATGGCAAAGGTTACAGATAACGCATCAATTTATTTGCTCCTCTTCTGATTGCGGACTCTCCTTCACTGCAGCCAACGTGAGTAAAATATTTAATCGTGTTAACCCTCGCAAGGCTGCAGGCCCAGACGGCATCCCCAGCCGCATCCTCAGAGCATGTGCAGACCAGCTGGCTGGTGTGTTTACGGACATATTCAATCAATCCTTATCCCAGTCTGCTGTTTCCACATGCTTCAAGAGGGCCACCACTGTCCCTGTTCCCAAGAAAGCTAAGGTAACTGAGCTAAACGACCATCGCCCCATAGTGATGACCATCACTTCCGTCATCATGAAGTGCTCTGAGAGACTAGTCAAGGATCATATCACCTCCACCCTAACTGATGTCTTAGACCCACTCCAATTTGCTTACCGCTCCAATAGGTCCACAGAAGACACAATCGCAATCACACTGCCCTAACCCATCTGGACAAGAGGAATACCTATGCAAGAACGCAGTTAATCGATTACAGCTCAGTACTTACACCATAGTACCCTCCAAACTCTTCATTAAGCTTTAGACACTGGGTCTCGACCCCGCCCTGTGCAACTGGGTCCTGGACTTTCTGACAGGCCACCCCCAGGTGGTGAGGGTAGGAAGCAACATATTCACCCCGCTAATCCTCACCACTGCCACAAGGATGAGTTCTCAGCCCTCTCCTGTACTCCCTGTTCACCCATAACTGCGTGGCCATGCACGCCTCCAACTCAATCATCAAGTTTGCAGACGACACTACAGTGGCAGGCTTGATTACCAACAACGTCGAGACGGCCTACAGGGAGGAGGTGAGGGCCTTCGGAGAGCGGTGTCAGGAAAATAACCTCACACTCAACATCAACAAAACAACGGAGATGATCGTGGACTTCAGGAAACAGCAGAGGGATCACCCCCCTATCCACATCGATGGGACACTAGTGGAGATGGTGGAAAGTTTTATGTTTCTCTGCGTACACATCACGGACAAACTGAAATGTTCCACACAGACAGTGTGGTGAAGAAGGCGCAATAGCGCCTCTTCAACCTCAGGAGCCTGAAGAAATTTGGCATGTCACCAAAAACACTCACAAACTTTTACAGATGCTCAATCGAGAGCATCCTGTTGGGCTGTATCACCGCCTGGTACGGCAACTGCTCCGCAAACAACCGTAATGCTCTCCAGAGGGTAGTGAGGTCTGCACAATGCATCACCGGAGGCAAACTACCTGCCCTCCAGGACACCTACACCACCCGATGTCACAGGAAGGCCATAAAGATCATCAAGGACAACAACCACCTGTTCACCCCATTATCATCCAGAAGGCGAGGTCAGTACAGGTGCAACAAAGCAGGGACCGAGAGACTGAAAAACAGCTTCTATCTCAAGGCCATCAGACTGTTAAACAGCCACCACTAACATTGAGTGGCTGCTGCCAACACACTGACTCAACTCCAGCCACTTTAATAATGGAAATTGATGGAAATTGATGTAAAAATATATCACTAGCCACTTTAAACTAAGCCACTTTGTTTACATACCCGACATTACTAATCTCATATGTATATACTGTACTCGATGCCATCTACTGCATCTTGCTTATGCCGTTCTGTACCATCACTCATTCATATATCTTTATGTACATATTCTTTATCACTTTACACTTGTGTGTATAAGATAGTCATTTTGGAATTGTTCGGTTAGTTTACTCATTGGTTATTACTGCATTGTCGGAACTAGAACCACAAGCATTTCGCTACACTCGCATTAACATCTGCTAACCATGTGTATGTGACCAAAACATTTGATTTGATTTAATTTTGATTTGAATAGACCCTGATAAAATAAGTCAAGTGGATCTCAGGTGTGAGGCTTCATCTAGTTCAGACACATCCCCAAAGCCAACACCACATTTGGCTGCCTTTCCTTCCAGTTCTCTGCTGCCAGTGACTGGAACGAATTGCAAATATTGCTGAAGCTGGAGACTTTTATTTCCCTCACCAACTTTGAACATCAGCTATCTGAGCAGCTAACCAATCGCTGCAGCTGTACATAGTCCATCTGTAAATAGCCCACCCAATCAACCTACCTCATCCAAATACTGTTTTTATTTACTTTTCTGCTCTTTTGCACACCAGTATCTCTACTTGCACAGAGTCTTACTTCCTGTGTAAAACAGCCATAAGAAGGAGACATTATTCAAATGAAATAGAAGAAGTTGGCTACCAGTGCTCTGTATGCTGTAACTGTCTTCCCATGGCTCAAAATGGCTTGGCCTCAAACATTCAGATGACACACTCCTTCAAACAGTGAAGGTCAAATTTCCTGGTATGTCAATGTAAGCTAAAGCTGACAGAGCTAATAGTTAGCTGTCCGAGACACTCAAACACGAAGGCTGACAATTTCAATTTGCAACATGACCTTATGTGTTGGCATCCTTCTGGAGAAACTTGTTTCAAAGTGTTCAAGTAGAAATCAAATCTTACACTAGATATATTTGACAATTAAATGTGAAGTAATGCCAAAAACAACAAGCAGTCAATTATTCTTGGACTGTGCTTGACATGGACATGGGAGATGTTTGGCTGCCTTGATTGGCTGATGCCTAATGATTTTCAACAAGTGACTGGATGAGGCATAGGTTTAGCCAATAGCACATGGGTAGACCATACTTCAGGTCTCAAGAAGGAAACTTAGTATGCTATACAAACTGTATCTATTACCTTGGGTGAGATCATGCCTATGGACACCCAGTTGTATTGTCAATGTTTGGATAAGCCCCAAATGTGTAAACTTGGCTTTTACACAATGACTCAGCCTCTAATTGTAGTTTTTTGCACCTCATTTGTTCATGGACAGTTCCACAAGTCCATATTTTCGTCTCTTCCCCTTTCAACTGTCTCTTCTTCATATTCAGATCTACAAAGGCTGATTACCTGTGATATCTGCCACAATCCCCCACCCCTCTACACAGGATATTTTGATACAGATTTAGGATCTTAATTTGAATTATGTTTTAGTCCCACGCGTGGAAGTTGAATGCTTTGACACATTGAATGTGAAAGTGAGAGTGGTTCAGTGAGTGGGCTCGACTTTGAACAGGGAGATGATGAATGCAGGAAAGAACGTTCCTTTTCAGCACCATGGAGAGCACATTATGCATTGTGGCGCAGCCCCTTTTTCTACTCGTGTGTTAGAGCAATATGTATTTGCCAAACTGCTCTAATCCCACTGCTCTCTAAACTATGGTTCACAATTTTATAAACTCCCAAATCATCCCCAAAATTGATGTCACTGTTGAGTGTTTTTAAATCAGTTTGGTAAACATGTTCCTCCCATTGTGACATTGCCAACCATTCCGAATGGAATAATTTGACGCATTAATGGTTCTCTATAAAAGCCTTTGATTCTAAGAAAGTGTCAAATGGTCTTGAACTCGGTCAAATCACAGCAGTATTGAAGGGCGATAATGAGTAGGCCTATGTTCAGTAGTTTTTTGAAAGCGACCACGCTGAGATTGCTCCGCGAGCGGCCGCTTCTGTGTGCAGCTGGCCTGGTGATCGCGACGGGTTCGACAGTCTACTTTTATAACAAATATTACGGCGTCGGTGAGGATGAACCGGCCACCTTGGAGATCGTGGACCGTGTTGTCACGGTTGAGGAGGGTACATTTACAGATTTAACAATGTCTTAATTGCAATACTGACTGTATATACATGTAGAAAAAAGGAGGAAGGAAGCGCTGCTAAGATAC